>NW_028073279.1:10329052-10589942 GCF_014824575.4 Sturnira hondurensis
TACATGTGGCCCCACCATGCAGCGGAGAGCGAGAGGGAAGAGAACTGATGTTTACTAAGCACCTACTATGCTCTAGCCAGGACACCAGGTGGCCCTCACACTGTTGGCTCTGTCACTCAGCACAAGCCTGAAAAGTAGATGCTACTATTTTTTTGTGTGTGGGAGAAAGTGAGATATTTATCCTTAGACACCCAATAAGTGATAGAGCCAGGATTTAAACAGTGTGGGTCTGTGCTGAGAGTTGTGCTATTTTGCACCCTCAGTAGCAGCCTCTGGATTTGAGAGCAATTATGAGTAGGAAGACCTCTCCCAGCCCCAGGAGGTAGCGATTCTGGCTTGAGGAGTCTTCTCTCCCAGGAGACTGCAGAGCATAAAAACTGACAGGCAGCCTGGGGGCCACCCTGAGAAAGACGGAATTCTTGAACAGAGGGCCAAACCAGATCAATCAATCTATCAGTCCAGGTTTATTTATCTTGGATTGAGGGACAGCCAGTCTCTGAAACAAAGGCTCTACTTCTGAGCTGCTCTGAACACACAGCTCTTTCAAAGGGCCATGGGTTTTGGCTTCTGGGGCCGGTGGGGTCAAGGTCCAGCCTGGTAGCTTCCAGGGCCTCAGAAAAGTGAGTCTGGGAGCCTTGGAGAGTCAGAGACTGTGCAACACTGCCACCTTCTGGGGGCAAGGTCCACTCTGACCTTGCCAGTCAGAAATCTGGCTCAGAATACCAGAGCAAATGACACTGTTAGGTTCGTACTTCCCTGCTGGAGCCTTCTTACTCACATTGTGGATCAGGACTGCCAGAGTTTGTTTACTAGTTAACAAAGCCCATGGAGATTGGAAGTGTGGGCTTCCAAGTCAAATGCTGAATCATTATTTTTTCATTTGACAAATATTTTCTGAGCACCTATTTTGTGCTGAGCACTGGGCTCTGCATGGAATACACAGTGATGATCCAAACCAGTGGTACCTGACTTCAGGAGGCTTATCCAGATGGACTACAAAAAAGGAGTTGTAAACAAGTTTGTTCATTATTACCGTGATGAGTGCGTACAAGGAAAAGCGCGGGGTGCTGGAGGAATACATAATGCAGAAGGAGAGAGGGGCACTCTGACCTAGTCAGTCAGTCAGGAAAGTCTTCCTCAAGGACATGATATATATGCAGACACCTGAAGAATGTGTAGGAATTAGCCAAGCAAGTGGTTTAGGAAACAACAGGTGTGAAGGCCCTGAGACAAGGAGGAGCCTGGCACATTTGGAAAAAAAGTTTTATTTATTTTTAGGGAGAGAGAAAGGGAGGGAGAAAGAGAATGAGGGAAGCATCGATGTAAGAGAGAAATATTAATTGATTGTCTCTTGTATGTCCCCAACTGGGGACCTGGCCCGCAACCCAAGCATGTGCCCTGACCAGGACTTGAACAGGTAACCTTTCAGTTTGTGGGACAATGCACAAACCACTGAGCCACACCAGTCAGGGCAAGCCTGGTGCACTTGAAGAAATGAAATAAGTTCTGCATTAATCAGCCATCAAGAGAGAAAAAGAGTGATGTGAGGTAAGAGTGGAGAAAGAGGTAGCAACAAGATCACACAGAGCATTAGAATGCCATATTAAGGATCTGGTCCCATATTTAGTCAAGTTTCTTTTTTTTGTTACATATGACAAAGACCTAATGAAAACTAGTTTAAGTGAAAAAGCAATTTATTGGTTCATATAATTGGAAAGTCCAGAGTTAAAGCTTCAGGTATGGCTGAATCCAGGAACTCAAGTAGAATCATCAATACTTTCTTTGCTGACACTCTATATAAAGTACCCTAAAGATTCCACACACACACACACACAAAAACCTTCTAGAACTGATAAATAATGTCAGGAAAGTAGCAGGATACAGAATAAATATTCAGAAATTAGTGACATTTTAATTTTTATTTATTTTTAAATTTTATTTCTTGATTTTTGAGAGGCAGAGAGAAAGAGAAACATTGATTTGTTGTTCCACTTATTTGTGCATTCATTCATCGATTCTTATATGTACCCTTACTGAGAAGCAAACCCACAACCTTGGCATATCTGGACAATGTTCTAACCAACTGAGCTACCAGGGCAGGGCCAGAAATCAATTGAGTTTTTATATACCAACAAGGAACTATTGGAAATGGAAACTAAGAAAGCAATCTCATTTACAATTGCATCAAAAATAGCTTGGAATACATTTAACCAAGAACTGGTTGGAATACATTTAACCAAAAATACCTTGCAATACATTTAACCAAGAACCTAATACAAAAGACTTATACTAGGAAAATTATAAGACACTGAAGGAGAAAATTAAAGAAGATACAAGCAAGTGGAAGCATATACTGTGTTCATGAATAGGAAGAATTAACATCATCAAAATGCTCATTCTACCCAAAGCAATCTATAGATTCAATGCAATTCCTATCAAGATACCAATAGTGTATTTCACAGAACTAGAACAAATATTCCAAAATTTTAGATAGAACCACAAAAGATTCCAAACAGACACAGCAATCTTGAGAAAGAAAAATGAAAGTTGGAGGGATAACACTATCTGGTATCAAACTGTACTACAAGGCCATACTAATCAAAACAGCATGGCACTGGCATAAAAACAGACATATAAGTACAGAGTAATGGAACAGAATAGAGAGCCCAGAAATGAATCCCCACCTTTATGGTCAATTAATATTCAACGAAAGAAGCAAAAGTATACAATGGGGTAAAGACAGTCTATTGAAAAAATGGTGCTGGGAAAATTGGACAGATAATGTGCAAAAAAACCCAAAACTAGACCACTTTCTTAAACCATACACAAGAATAAACTCGAAATGGATTAAAGGTTTAAATTATAGATTCAAAACCCTAAAAATTCTAGTTGAAAATATAGGTAGTAAAATCTCTGACCTCTCTCAAAGCAATATTTTTTCTGATGTATTGGGTTGGCTAAAAAGTCCATTATGATTTTCTGTACAATGGCTCTAGTAGAGTTTAGTTGTCTTTAACTTCATTTGAAACAATTTTATTAGATCATATTGTGACAGCTGGCGTAACAGTGTGAGTTTAAAGAAACATAAAAATTCATGAATTTTTGTGCAGCCATTTTAATATTGAAGGTAGAAGAAAATACACAAGATTTTCAGCATATCATGCTTTATTCAAGAAAGGTAAAAACACAACTGAAATGCAAAAAAAGATTTGTGTAGTGTATAGAGAATGTGTTATGATGGATCAAATGTGTCAAAAGTGGTTTGCAAAGTTTCACGGTGCAATTATTGACATTTTGGCCAAATAATTCTTTGCTGTGGAGCTGTCTTATGCATTGGAAGATGTTTAGCAGCACCCCTGTCCTCTACCCACTAGAAGTCAATAGCGAGAGACAGCCGGCATACTCAAAATATCAAATCAATGCAGTTATTGGTGAAAATGAAAAATGTGTCTTTTATTTTATGGGAAAAAAACTAAATGGACTTTTTTGGCCAACCCAATATTTCCTTCAATGAAGGAAACAAAATAAAAAATAAACAAATGGGACTACATCAAACTAAAAAGTTTCTGCACATCCGTAAAATGGAAAGACAGTTCCTTGAGCGGGAGAACAGTCACCAATAATACATCGTATCATGGATCAATAACCAAAATTTATAAAGAATTTATGCAACTCAATGTGAACAAAACAATCAACCGGCAGTGACCTTGAAAATCAACCGGCAGTGCCCTTGACAATCAACCGGCAGTGCCCTTGGCGGTCCCCAGGTCTGCCTCTCGCTTCAACAGTGTTTGGATGGAACAGACCCAGGAACATCCCACCGTCCAGCCTCTGACCACCCTCCAACCTCCTTTCCAGTCACCACCTTTGGAACCACCTCAGCCGTCCTCAGTCTCCGAGACCAGCCAACACCAGATTTTGACTTAACTCCCTATTGCCGAACAACGATGAGCTCCCAAGATCGTCAGAATTATTCCACTGAGGTACAGGCCTCCATCAACTGCCTGGTCAAACTGCGTCTATGGGCCTCCTACACCTACCTCTCCCTGGGCTCCTGTTTCCACCAGGACGATGTGGTTTTGGAGGTTCAGAACACTTCTTCCGGGAGCTGGCTGAGAAGAAGCACGAGGGTGCGGAGCATCTCTTAAAGATCCAAAATCAGTGCGGTGGTCATGTCCTCTCCTAGGACAAGCAGAAGCCTTCCCGTGATGAGTGGGATGGGACTCGGGGCACCACGATGGCTTCCATGGCCTTCGAGAAGGGCCTGAACCAGGCCACTTTGGAGCTGCAGGTCCAGGGTTTTACCCGCACAGACCTCCATCTCTGTGACTTCCTGGAGAATCACTTCCTGGACGGGGAGGTGAAACTCATCAAGCAAATGGGGACCAGCTGACTAACCCCTGAGGCTGGCCAGTCCTCAGGCTGGGCTGGGCAAGTATCTGTTCGAAAGCCTCACCCTCAAGCATGGCTAGGAGCCTTTGGAGCCCAGAGGCCTTGGAAGGGCCCTCCGCATCTTTTTGGTGTCTGGCTTCTGCTTGAGCCTCTCCCTGAACAACTAGGCCTCCTCTTAACCACCCTGGAGCCCTCTCCCATGCATCAGACCAAATGAAAACAATTAAGCTTTTTTCAGGAAAAAAAAAAGAGAAACAATCCACTTCAAAAATGGACAAGGACTTGAATACATACTTCTCCAAAGAGGGCATACAGATGGCCAATAGACACATGAAAAGATGTTCAACATCACTAATCATCAGAAAATGCAAATTAAAACCACAATGAGATACCGTCTCACATCTGTCAGAATGGTTATCATCAACAAATCAACAAACAAGGGGACCCTCAAGTGCTATTGGTGAGAACCCTGACTGGTGCAGACACTGTGAAAACAATATGGAGTTTCCTCAAAAAAATTAAAAACCAGCCCTGGCTGGTGTGGCTCAGTGGATTGGGTGCCAGCCCACAAACCAAAGGGTCACAGGTTCGATTCCCAGTCTTCTTCTGTCTAAAAATAAATAGGTAAAGTCTTTAAAAAGTAACTCTGACACTTTAAAAAAAATTAAAAATGAAACTTCTTTATGACCCAGAGATTCCACTTCTGGGAATATATTCAAAGAAACTCAAAACACTGATTAGAAAGAATATAAGCACCCCTATGTTCATTACAGCCTTATTTACAATCACCAAGACTTGGAAGCAGCCCAAGTGCCCATCAGTAGAGGAAAGGATAAAAAAGCTGAGGTATATTCACACAATGAAATACTAATTGGCTGTAAAAAAGAAAAAAAAAGAAGGAAATCTTACCTTTTGTGACAGAAGGGGTAGACCTGGAGAGCATTATGCGAACTGAAATAGTCCAGTCAGAGAATGACAAGTACCATATGATTTCACTCATATGTTGAATCTAATGAACAAAATAAACTCATAAACAAAATAGAAATAGACTCATAGATAGAGAACAGACTGACAGCTGTCAGGTGTAGAGGGGGCGGTGGGGCTGGGTGAAGAAAGTGAAGGAATTAGGCAAAAATAAAAAATACAAAAACCTCATAGACACAGACAATAGTATGGTGATTACCAGAGGGAAAGGGGACCAGGGGGAGGTAGAAGAGGGTAAATGGGGGGTAAATGGTGGCAAGAGACTTGACTTTGGGTGGTGAACACAGTACAACATACAGGTGATGTATTATAGAACTGTATACCTGAAACCTATATCATTTTATTAACTAACATCACCCCAATAAATTCAATAAAAAATTTTAAAGACTTTTTTTCAACTGATTAATTGTCTCTGCTTGTTTCTGCATTTCTTATGAGTCGGCCTAATTCTCTCCTGCACCAACAGATTCTGTCAATCTGGCATGGAAACAGCAGTTGGTTTTTAGTAGACCTATAGCTTTAAACCCTGTAGGCTGAGAGTAAGACAAAGCTACCCCTCTATCTCCATTTAGAAAAAAAAAATCAGGAAAATACTCTGACTGTCCCTGGGTCACATGCCTATCCAAAGAACCAATCAGTATGTCCACCTGGATGTGGTACATGATTAGCGTAACCAGGCCCATGTCCTTACTGCAGCAGCTATAACGAGGGTGGAGTGCGAGGAAAGCAGAAGGGGAGGCCCCGGGACCGACAGCGCAGGACAGTGTGGAATGAGCGAGGGTTTCCCTCAAAGATAAATGGTACTCGTTATAAAAGAGAAATGGGAAAGATTGTAAGATACAAACACACAGGCAAAGTGGTATCATAATTAGCAGAGAGCTATGAGAAAGCACTGAAGGGTTGAAATGAAGTGAAATGAAGATAAGGTTTCTTTCTTTTTTTTTTTTTTTAAGATCGCACTGGCTCTTGTGTGAATGGAAGGGAAACAGTGGAAGCAGAAAGGACTTCGGCTTCTAGGCAAACCAAAACACCTCCCAACAACCCAAAACATATCTACAAGTGCTCAATAAACCACCGCAAAGATCTTTTTAGATGCACATTAGAACTTGCAAGACAGTGTAAGGAATCATCACTGGGCAAAGACAAACAGGAAACTGAGAAACAGAGGGTCACATGAGTAGCTGACACGGCAGGTCCCTTAGAAAATCCTCCCCATGTACGTAACCAAGAGAGCTGCTACAGTTTAACAGCTGCCTGAAAAAAAAGAGGGAAGGTCTTATGCCTAAATGAGATGAGTATTAGATCTGAGAACCTTTCTCCCCCTGCCCACACCACACAGAAATATGGACACTTGGATGGATCTGAAAAACTCATGCACCCCTCTCTGTGGAGAGAGAATAAGAAAGCATTTGTGTCTAGACTTGGGCTCTGGGTGGAGAAACCCTCTCCTTTGAGATTTTGGAAACATAAGTCTTCTTATGGGTTTGGGGTTGAAATTCATTTCACTCGCATGGTCCTGAAATCTTCGACAAAGGGTTCAAGACTAGTCATATCCTGGAGCGCCTGGGAGAAACAAACCCAGTGCTTTTCTGGAGACCCCTCAATCTAGGATGCCCCCCAAGAAAAACCCACTGAGCACAGGTTCACACATCTCATGCTGAGGTTTCAGCCATCTCTTCTGCCTGGAGATGACCACAGAGACCTTTAACTGGCCACCAGCCACCGGGGCATTCCTGATCCTCGCAATCTGTTCTGACTTTCCTGGTTTCTGTCCTTGTGATTCCTCTTCCTGCCTGACGCCCGAACTGAGCCAAGTGATAGCTCTGCTATTTGCCTCACTTCTCTGGCTCAGAACTTCTGCCTCCCTCTCAACTTAGTGCGGGGTTTCCTTAGTTATGAGGCCCCTGGCTGCCCCCAGGACAATTTTTCTCTACCTCTTAGGCTCAGCATGGCCTTGACACTCTACATGCTGTCATGACCCCACATGCAGGACGCCCCTTCTCAGCGCTGGACTGAGACAGAGAGAACGGGAAAAGGAAGAAGGGCACCAGAGGCCAGCTCTGGGTTGGTCTTCATCCCAGTTTGCGGCACCCCATGGTAGTGGTTTGGCCTAGTGGAGCCTGGCTTTTCCTGACACCCTTTGCCTTCTGGCTGACCAGGTCCAGGGCTGGCACAGGTCAGGCAGTGGGTGTGGGAAGCCTCTTCTGGCTCCACCGCCCTGCATGGAGCAGTGCAGTTTCCGACTGGGCTCCAGGCACCCCAATCCCTTCTCACACCACGGCCTGTGTGGTGAGGCTGGCAACGTGGAATGCTGGCACCGAGTTCTGAGTGAAAATCAAATAACTCTCTGACTTAGAAACACAGATCCAACATAGCAGTCTTTGTGAGGAGAGAAAAGCCACTAGCAGGCCAGAAACTAAGGCAGTTGGTTGGCAGCTCCGCCCTGGCCTGCAGCAGGGAAGAAGGGCCAGCCTGCCCGCCTGCGTTCCTGAGACACAAAGGCAGGGCCCTCACAGCCGACGCCAGGGCAGGGTTCTTCGCCTGAGCCCTGACAGGCCAGGAAAACCCCCTCGTTGAGGCATCCTTCCCCGGCAGCCCCTTGGGGAGGTGAGGAGGGTGACGGTGAGCCCTAAGAGCTCACACATGGAGCTGTGTTTTGCTAACAGCAGAGAATAGAAAGGTTGGCACAGGCCCCTGGCTGTGTGCCCTGGGCAAGTGCCTCGGAACCACCATTCCCACAGCTCTCGCTGCATTCTTACCTCCCCTCCAGTGCCTGTCCCAGCGAATTGCCACTGGGGGGTTGCTTGTCTTTGTTGTGGTGCGGCCTCCACCACAGTGCTGTGGCTGGCCCAACACACGGGCTCAGGAAATAGCTGCAAACGCGTGAGAGGCCCCCATTTTCTGGCTGCAGACACTAGAGACTAGACCCTGTTTCTAAAGGGCTCTCTGGTGCATACAGTTCAGAAGTGCAGGCACAGAGACCAGGTACCGGAGTTCAAAGTCTGGCTCCACCACTGCTATCTAGGACTTGTAGCAAGCTATTTAACCTCACCATGCTTCCCATCTATAAAATAGGCCTGTTACGGCATCACACGGGGTGTCATGAGGACGCAGTCAGGTCACCTTTGCAAAGCACTCAGCACTGGACCAGGCCCAGAGCAGGTGCTCAGCAGACATCAGACTCTGAGTGTGTTTGGTGTCTGTGTGTTTTCGCGTCACAATTCATTTGCACATTCGGTCATCCCTTTAATAAGCACAGTGCATACAGATCACTGTGGGCAGAGACGGGCAGAACAGTCTTCATGCCGGAGGAGCTCACGGTCTAGGGGCATTTTCTTCGTGCTAAAATAAGAGCCCCGCAGACACAAATGGTCACACGTCTTACAATTCCATTTATATGAAACGTCCAGATCAGGCAAATTTATAGAGACAGTGAGCAGATCTGTGGTTGCCAGGGGTGGAGTGAAGGGGAATGGGAAGTGACTGCTAATGGGTACCAGGTTTTTTTAGGATTTTGTACACTTTCAAAAGGGTGAATTTCTTGGTATGTGAGTTATATCTAAATTCTGTTTTAAAAGGCTAGAGTCTAATTGCCTGCCATCTACAGTGCTGCAACCTCGGGGAGCCTCCACCCTCCTCCGCCCTCACGCCCCTCCTCCGCCATGTGGGGACAAAAACAGTCCCTTCGCAGAGCAAGGAGGAAAGTGGCTCGCCACTCACCATGCTGGCCTGACCAGAGTAACTTGAACTTGCGGTGTCACAGACTAACTTCAAACTACCAAGCAGAGTCTGTTAAGAGTAAGAGGCATTGAAAAAAACTTTCACGAACATCCCGTTTAGGTTTTGTCACTTCACGTGGTCGACAGAAAATACCCTGACTCTGTGGAACCCGCACCACCGTGGCTTAGGCTCTGGCTTCCCACAGAAAGCACCTAAGGGCACAACTTGACACGCTGGAAAATTTTCCTCCAAAGCCAAGCTTTTCCAAAGGAGAAAAGCATCTGGGCTTCAAATCCCCTCTTGAACTAAGAGCAACCTGATTTGATATTTCAAAAGATACCATTTTCAACATTTAATCAATTTTTGTGTTTAATTGATATTCAATCAATTTATTTATTTATCAATTTATCGATATTCAATACCAATCAATTTGGTATTTAATCAATTTTTCTCCACATTCCCGGGGGAAGTACTCATTGTTAGCGCGCATTGTCACACTGCGGGGGGTCCCTGCTGAAGGTACATCTAACAGAAATGAAATAAGGGCTGAAGACATGTGAGAGCGCCGCTGTCCCTCAGACACCCGTGTGGGCCCACTCTGGGTCAGGGACCTTGCCAGGCACTGGAAGGGGGATCCCCGGTATTGCTGTTAGAGGTCCCCTTTCCACCCACACCCTAAAAAAAACACTTTGAAGGTAATTCTTCATTCTCTGGAAACTATATATGACAGAAAAGAAAATCTTTCTTAAGCAAGGAGACGGGAACATAAACATGAACTTAGGGGTCCTGGGATGACCCATTGCTATGAAGCCAAGCCCTTCCCCAACAGGACGGCCAGGAACAGCCTGGGCTGGGGAAACCACACGTATGGTATGGGGCTGCCCCCCCAGTCTCTCCTCCCTCCCACAGGGCAGCCACACTGCCAGAGGTTATCTGTTGACGACACTTGGGACCCCTGAACTTGGGCTTGTTTTACACTAGACCTGACCCTCCCCCGGGGTCAGTGGTACAGTCTCCCTCCCACCACTACCCGTCAGTCAAACACACGTCATCCAATTTTACACCGAAATGCTTCACTAGTTCATGTTTCTAAAGTCATCATTAAAAAGCAGATATGAAAAGCATTTAATTTCCCAAAGAAAGTAACTGAGTCCTTGGTTCCCGTTCTAGATTTTACTTGGATTTCACCGTCCGATCGACTCTGTATCAAATCTCAGTTCCACCACTGCCTAATTTCAACCTTAGGCAAATTACTTAATTTCTCACAGTCTTCATTTCCTCATCTGTAACATGGAGCTAACAACACCCACTTCTACAGTTGTGTTAAGGATTAAATGAACCAGTGTATGAAAATGGTATCTAGTACCTAAAAGGTGATTGACATACATTATTATTAGTGATTTGTATGATTTGGGGCAAATAATCTGATTGTTAAATGGCATGCTTACCGTGTATCTACCTGCTTCATAACACAGTTGGGAGGATTACATGAAAGGCTGAGAGTTGAAGTGCTCTGGGAAGTGCTCTGTCGGCTTCAGGGGTCGTGAAGGCGGACACAGGGACCATCACGGCAGAGGCCGCGAGGTGGGAAATGGGAGAGAGCCAAAGTGTAGAAGAAAGCGGGGGCTGTGACCTTCTAGTAAAGTCACCCTTTATTTCACTTCTGATTTTAAGATTATCAGTAAAATCACTGGGCACATATTTTTCATCGATTTACAAATAGGCTTCCCACCCATAAATGTTAAACACTTGTGGAAGTAGGAGAGCGGAATATTCCACTGATGTAACGAATAAGATTTCATTCACAACTCCACTACCATTGATAAATATTCCTGCTCCAGGGCATTATCCTGAGGTTTTGGGAGGCCTTTCTAGGCTTAATAGAAAGTGCTGCAATTGATTAGTTTTGTCTGTTATGGGCATGGGAATGTGAGATGATAGCAGAACCTATACTTATATAACTGATAAATGGATGCTCTCCGTGAAAAAAACTTCTAAATTAAATTCATTCTCATATACACATGATCCAGAGTGGTACATTTACTGGGGAAAACCACCAATTTCAGGACTGTGGCAGATGGTGTTTTCCAAAGATAGCTACAGGAGCTCCTACTTCACATGTTCTGCAATGTAACCTCGCTACTCCCTACCCCCCAAGAAGAGGTAGAGTGTAAATACTCTTCCCCTTGAACTTGGACTGGCCTGAGTGACTTGATCATAACCAGTTGGATACAGCAGAAGCAATACCATGTGACTTCTAAAGCTGGATAGGAAAGAAAAATACATCTTCTCTCTGGCTCTCTTGGCACACTTGTCCTCAGAAGCTAACACCATGCTGTGAGAAACTCGAGCTACGTGGAGAGGTCATGTGCAGGCACAGTGGTTGACAGTCCCGCTGAATCCTGCCTTCAAGTCCAGGAGCCTCCAGAGGATTCCAGCCCCTGGGCAGTTGTTGTTTCCAGCTGTTCCTGTCTTCTCAGAAGGGGCTCAATCACTGTGGAGCAGACACAAGCTATCTCCCCTGTGCCCCGCCTGATCTCCTGACCTAAGATTCTGTGAGCATGGTAAGACCATGCAACAGTGCAGCACTACTAGATTTTGGGGTGCTTTCTTACATAGTAATGCTAAACAAAAAAAGCATCCCAAACACCAAGGACAGGTGAAGTTGGTGGGTCTGCTTTCTCCTTCATCATGACTGTGAGGCTCTTAACGGGCCACATAAACCCTGAGTCTCTCTTTAGTAGGGGAAGTAATAGTCCTGCCAGCACAGCACAAAAATGCAGTCAGAAACCAATGGAGACAAAGCTTCTACAAAACAACAGTCATGAAAACCAAATAACTTGTTACTCTTAACTAGCCTTTCTGTCACCTGGAGAGCAGCACTTGGAATCACAGAAGACACGCTTTTTGGAAAACAGCCATTAGCCCACACCCACAAATCCTAGGTAGAGCTCTCAGAGTCTGGGAAAACCAAACCAAAGCCCTCCAAAGCCCTCATCGGACGAGCAGAGAGACATGAGACATGCTCTTGCTGGCAATGACCCCATTTCTTTTGTATGATGACAAGCCAACTTGGTGGGAATGCTCCACACTCTGATAACAGGGGCCTAGAAGAGCTCTGAGCCTTCTGGAAGTATGTGCTGTGGGCCCTGCCCTGTGAGGGGCCTGGACCTGGGTCCCCACCTGACCCCATCACAGCTTCCCTTCCTTGCACGTGCGCAGTGGGAGCATGGGATGGGAAGAGGCCAGTTCAGGGCTTGGAGGTTTCACGGACTCTATTTCCTGAAGAAAAATAACCTCTGTATTCAAGCTAATTTGGTGAGGCCTTCCCTGGCTACCTGCCCACTTGACTTTTGTAGCAATGGAAGATAAAATGCTGTTTAATATTTAAATCAAGTTTTATTCAAAGTAACCCCCCACCTACTGCTGGTGTCCACCCTGACTCTCCTGGGTGCTTTCTCACCTTCAACCTCTAGCAGGGGTGATCCACCCACAGCCCACAGGCCAGGATGGCCTTGAATGCAGCCCAACACAAAATCATAAACTTACTTTAAACATTATGAGATTTTTTTCTGTGTGATTACATGTTGCAATGTATTTAATGTGTGGCCCTAGACAACTCTTCTTTCAGTGTGGTGCAGAGACACCAAAAGGTTGGACACCTGAGCCCGAAGAGAGGTCATAATTAGGCATTCACTAGCTGTGAAAGTCACTTACCACCTGTAAGGTGAAGGTGATCACGCCTCAGCTGACTGGGGAGTTCACAGCATTGGAAAGCACTGTGCCATGCAACTAGATTTCATTCCCTGTTTCCTAAAATTGTTTATTAAACTTTTACTATGTGCTAGGCACTGGGCTAGATCCCAGATAAAGGTTAATGAAAAGGGTAATCTGTGCCTTCTAGAAGGAGTTCCCAGGGCAGCAGGGGAGATGGAAAATAAGCAAGCTATTTACACAGAGGGTAAGTGCCATAAATGGGGTGCCATGGGAATACCTGAAAAAGCTCCCGAACCAGATATTGGAGGCTCAGGAAAAGCTGCCTGGAGAAGACGATGTTGAAATTGAGACCTGAGGAATGAGTAGGAGCTGGGTAATAAGGTGGAGGGTGTGGTGTCGGGGGAAGGTGATGCAAGAAGCCAGGATAGCAGGAACGAAGAAGGTCTGTAGACCAAAGAGCACAGAATTTCCAGGGAACTGCAGATGGGTCCACGTGGCTGACACATCGACCATAGGCAGCAAGAGAGAGAGAGAGAGTTGCTAGGGTAGGCAGCAGGCAGCTTGCATGACCTTGTGGGCTACATAGAGGCATCTGGACTTCAGCTTTTGAAAGGGCCCTTAGCTGATGTTGTGGGAAAAAGGGTCAAGGGGCCAGGATGAAAGCCAGAGGACATGAGGAGGGCCCGCAGTAACCCTGGGGAGGTGCAGTGACTCCATGCCCAGTGGCTGCTGGTACTCATTCTGCTGGGGGTTTGGAATGTGAAAACACATGGAGAACGTCTCTTACACACAGGAATATGTTTTCTGGAGGATCCTTCTAAAACCACTGCCAATTCCTACCTAATGAGTCAACAAGAAATACAGCAGAAAACAGCCTGGATGGAATCAGGGCGGAGGAGGCAGGACACAGGCCCCAAAGTCTGCCTCCTCACTGCAGCAAACTCAGCTTTTGCTTTTGTTCCCTGAGGCAGGGCTCATCCCCTGGAACCCTGGCCATTTCCTGGGCCTGGGGAACACCCCTGAACAGGAATCTGCTTCTCCAAAATGAGAGCTAAATGTCAAGGAGGAGGAGAAAAGTGAAATTTCAGAGTCGGGCCCCAAACAATCCCAAACTAATTTTCTCAGTACAATCTGCACCACACCCCAAGGAAAACAGGCCTGACTCACCAAGCACGTCAGTGCCAAGGAGGCAGGGAAACTTGGCTACGTGCTGCTGGCCAGCCTCACAGCACTCCGTCTCCTGGTACTCCTGGGGGCACAAGTGTTGGGGTGTCTCTCTGGAAACCGCAAAGGGAGAAAAGGCGGCCCTTGCCCAACCCCACCCTCCATTCCTCCACGGCCCCAGCCACCTCCCTCTTCCTCCCCTGAGCCCTCAGCTCCCAAACCCGTAGCGCGATCAGGGAGAGCAGCTGAATTACGACCAGGGCCGAGGAGGAACTTCGTGAAGCCCTCCAGGGGCCACAGACCTGGGAGTGTCTGCAGCTGATTCAACAGATGGGGAGGCAGGGAAGGGTCATGGAAAGTGAGTGAGATTCAGGTCAAAATTCCACTTGTACCACATGGTAGCTGGGAACCTGGAGCAAATTACCTAATTCTGTTCAGCTTCAGTTGCTTCAACTCTAAAAGGAGAATACCCATGCCTCGCTTAGCAGGTCGCTGGAAAGCATGTAGCCCAACATCAGAAACAGAAGAGGTGTTTGGGAAACTCGGATTTCCCCAGCAGGCATCGCCCACACAACTCATAAGGCTCTTGTCCTGCACGGTCTCCCATCTGTGCTGGGCTTGGTTCCCCCAGCCGGTCTCACAGGCAGCGGGAGGGCAGTCACCGCGTCACATGTCCCTTTGCTCCCACAGTGTCTCACACCTAATGTGGGTGGATACATGTTTTCCCGGCTGACTGATGCACACAGATATCAGGGTCTTGGGGAGGGTACAGACAATAACGCTAAAACTAAGAGTCTCCGGCACCCAAAGCACACAGTATCACCCTTAGTAAGTACAATTACAGGAGTATTTGTAGCCAGTCAGTAGAAGAGGCAAAGAACTGGTAAACCGAGAAGGGCTGAGTTGCACTGCCTGGGGGGACGCCACCACTCTCCAGTGTGACCTTGGACAAGAAACTGGATTTTACCTGTCAAATGGTAGTATTCAAAGTACCTACCTCACAGAGTTATCGGGAGCACTTAGAGTATATGGAAAGCACTTAGAACAATGCCTGGCATCTAAAGTTCAGGAAGTACGCATCTTCGTCTCATCATCGCCAAAGCTCAGCTGAGTTTGCTGGGCTGGACTCCCTTGTTCGATGGCAACATTAGTAATGCCACCCCAGATAAACACCCTGTCACCTGGAACAGGGATCCACACTGGGTGGCAGAGGAGTACAGAGCTGAACGGTCTCCCTGGAATAGCTCATAAGAAACCATAAAGCACAATGCAAATACCAGTGCCATACTTTTTGTTTTTCCAATACTTAAAAATCTAGAAACAGCCCTGGTGTGGCTCAGTGGACTGAACGCCGGCCTGTGAACCAAAGAGTCACTGGTTCAATTCCCAGTCAGGGCACATGCCTGGGCTATGGGCCAGGTCCCTAGTACGGGGTGTACAAGAGGTAACCACACATTGATGTTTCTCTCCATCTCTTTTTCCTTCCCTTGCCCTTTTCTAAAGATAAACAAAATCTTTTTAAAAATTCAGAAACAATATTATAATAAGCAAAGTCCTAGTTCCCACTTACCTGACAACCCACCATGAATTAGACACTGTGCCACTGCTTTTCACAGGCCCACTCAAGGTGCTCAGTGCCCCCATAGAGCTGGAACTATTTTCATTCCCATTTTAAAGAGGAGGAGAACGATATGCAAAGGTGGGAGTGGGAGTCGAACTCAGACGGGTTGGCTCCCAAGCCTGTGCTCTTAACCGCTTATAATATACTCTTGGATTGAATGTTCTAAGCTGAATAAGAAGCCAGTGGGCTCACGTCATACCGACAAAGGCCAGGAATCTTGCTCTCGGATTCTGAGAGTTCTGCGTCCATCCCCTCAACAGGCATCACGGCATCTCGGTGCCGCAGAACACACGGCAGTGCTTGGCCGTCTAAGACCTCCTGAAAACCGTCTTCCTTTCCCTCCTTCCCAGTTAGCCATGTCAAGCTTACTCTATCCTCCTCAGAAGAATTGAGGCCTTAGTTGACCCTGCTAAAATCTGAAGTTATATAGCCTTGAGTGTAAGGATGTTAAACCTAGCACAGAAAAGTTCTTTTTTCTATCTAGGACATCCAAACAAAATACAATACTGACCTCCCTTTCAACAACCAAGCTGTTTTCTTTCTGAAATAAAACGTGCATTTTATAGTTAAGAAAAAAAGACACCATGAAAGAATAGATTCTTTTGCTTTAATAACCCAAAGTATTTGTGTGAATGGGACTACGCTGCAAAACAAGGCAGAAATCTGTAGACAAGTACATCTCACTCTGACGAAACAGCTGATTGGAGAGAAGGCACCAGAAATTGCATTCGATGGATTCCATGTAAACAGTAAATGGGGGGAAAGGGGCACCAAGGAGAAAGGAAGGTGCACTGTCATTTCACTGGCCCATCCTAAGGATGAAAAGCGGCCTCGTTAGCTGATGCTCAGCCTCTATGTTACATTGTAGTGTGAACAGGACTTGGCACTAAGGAGACAAACCCCCACACAGCAGCATGAAAAGGGAATGAAAAGGGATTGGCAGTAGCATAAGCCCCTGGGTCCTTTTCCCCTCTTTCCCATGTGGCTCCCAAGGGCATCTCAATTGGCAGTGCTTTGCAAACGTACCATTCATCAAAAACTGGTTAATGGAAAAGCCAAAGCCTAAAAAGCCTGGGTGAGTACACGTTATTCTAACCATGCTCTTCAATCAGATGACTGGGGGTCCCCGGGGTGGAGAGACGCACTGCCCCCGGTTGTCTTCTTAGGTGATGACAGTAGGTGCCGAGCGTCCTGTCCTTTCCTGGAGTTGGGAGACCTTCAGAGCAATGGACACGAGGGGGCCCAACATGACCTGAGAAAGACACAAAGAGAACGTTTTCCACCACTTTCTCTAGACACAGATCCACGGCTCCGGCCCGAACTTTGCCTTTGAGCTCCCGTCCTAGCTGACTGCCTAGGTCCCAAAGGCTCCTCAGACTCCCCCAGTCTGAAAACAATGGCAGGTGCTCCTTCCCACACAGCATTCTCTGTTGCCCTGAACAACACCGTGGTCTACCACCCAGAGCACAGAAACGACTACACCCTTCCTCTCCCACCTACTCCTTTCTGATCTGCCAGCAAGTGTAAGTTTTCTTTTCCATTGTTGTTTTCCACATGTCTCTCAACGGCACCCACTTTTCTCCGTCCTGGTGCCACAGCTGCTGCTAAATCAATGCTCTCTCTCTGACCTGGAAAGCGGTGCTCCCAGATCCACTTCTGCACCCTCCAAGTCCTTCTCCCACATGGAGCCCGAAGGGCTCTTTTCAAAACGCTACAACCCTCCCCTGCATCCCCCTCTTGCTTAAGGAAAACAAATCTCCTGTTGCTTAAATAAATAAATATTTTTAATAAAAAAAATGAAACTATTTATCTAGAACAACCCATTTTACAGGTGAGGCCATGGATATCCAGAGAGGTGATCTGACCAAGTGACTCAAGGGCAAGGCCAAAGTAGTACATTTTCTCCTGTCCACTGTCGCTTTCCCTCATCGAAGTCTCCATTAACTGCTATTACTTAGGTGAAAACTGGAGAACTGACTCCATGTGTGGACCACACCACTTGGCCATTTCCCCATGGGGCTCCAACAGTCTCAACAGTGCTGAGGCTGAGGCCCGGCAGCTCCAGAGTGTACCGAGGCATCGCTCCCGCCGGAACGGTGGTGCACCTGGGTGCTGCGGGCACCCTGCACCCTTCAGCGCCCTCCCACCTGCTCGGGACCGAGGTCCAGAAGAAACTTATCTTTCATACATTCTTTGCATCTACCATGTTCTAGGCATTAAGACAGAGAAACACAATTCCTTCCCTTTTGCCCCCTTTCTCTATTATTTTTTGGGTTACCATGCAGACAACAATGTCTTTCGTTTAAGTTTTAGGGGTGCCCGCAACACAACAGAGATCTCACGATGACTGAAGCTGAAGCCTGGGGCCCGGAAACAATGTAAAGTGAAGTACCCTCTTACCTCCCTATTTTCATAATAAAAACCACTGTAAGAGCCACTCTTTCTCAAAAGCTAATCCTATATGCCAGGCTGGGAGTTCAGAATTCTGCGTCGATTGCCTCATAGGTGGCAGTATCCTGCCACTGCACAGACCAGGAAACCAAGACTCAGAACGTTGAAATGACCACAGCTAAGTGGCAAACGCTGAATTAAAAGACAGATCTCTCTAAATCCAAAGTGTATGCTCGAAACCACTGTGCCAGGGGTTTTTGAGTGAGTTTCACAGCATTTTAACTGGGCGTTACAAGAAAGGCTCTGGCAAAAATAAGCATGGTGACTGCTCTTCTCAGAGCCTTTAAGAAGCGGTGTGTGCAGTGAGTTGCCAAGAAGGGGCCAATGTACAGCACTCCCTAGACATGTTTGCTCTGGTGCTCTGGTTGGGGAGCACCCACCAAGATGAGGAGCACCCATGGGAACACTCGACCCTGTGTGTCACTGCTCTCCCGTGGCTCCTCCACTGGGGCGTCTGTCCTCCAGTTCTCTGTCCTGGGCCTGGCTCCCAGGACCCTGCCATACTCTGACATACTCCTGGAGACTTTTTTGATGAGACTGGGAACCCAAACAGCCAGACTACACGTCCACTGAGAAGTTCACTGACTTTTCCATAAAGGCATTTCTTGTCAGGGCATGAAACTCTCTCCCTCACCACCAAATCTAGAACGAGTGTGTGTTCTGCAGGGCAGGCAGTCAGAACAAGCAAAGTGGCAAAGGATCAGGGACAGAGCAGAGTGCCAGCTGAGGGGCTGGGTTAACAATTAGCTATCCTGAATCTGCCACTGAGCAGGCACGTTAGCCTACTAACTGCTGCTCAACCTTTCTGTGCCTCGATGTCCTCATCTGCAGTAGAGATAATAATGTACCCACCTCATTCATGACTGAAATGAGTATATTCCTACAATGGGTTTAGAACAGAGCTTGGCAAATAGAAAATGCTCAGATACTTGTTAGCTATTACTGTTGTTAGGATGTACTGAAGGAGACATGCAGGAAAGTGAACACGCCTGTTTGATGATTTGAGAAATGGGCTGTAATAACACAGGTTTGAGGTAACCACTATCATTCCCTCCGACAGAAAGTACTAGTCAGGCTACAGGGCTTGGGCATCACCTGGGGGTCCTGGTAGATCTTGGCGACGTCCTTCTCATAGCTGTCGATATACAGTCGAATGGTGGCCCCCGCACTTCCGGTGCCACTCAGTCGAAAGATGATGTGGGAACCATCTGCAAACATGAGCCGAAAGCCCTGGAAAAGATAAGGAGGGATATTTCCCCTTTATACACCAGAATGGAGATTAAAGGCTAGCAAATTACAAGGGACCCATTTGGAGATCTAATTTCATCTATACTTGACCAATAAGGAGCTTAGATCCTTGATAAATGGTGGCAGTTGAGCCCCATCAGTCAGTCCCAAGCAATGGGGGCTGAACTCACGGGGGAGAGGCATTCGCAGGTTCAGGCGGGAGACTTGATCCTGGGGAGGCTGGTGACACCAGGCCCATGCCCCTCCCGGCTTCACTGATTTATGGACTAACCACCCCAGTTTAAAGCTTGATACAGCAAGTAAATAAGTAAGTCAACAAATAAGCTACTAGAGCAGAAATTTGACAGGAGAGAAACAGGGACAGGAAGGGCTGAAACCAGAGCAGAAGAGGTACCAGGCAGACAGGAAGAACTCTGCAAAACACTGGCAGAGAGCCTCCAAGAGAGAATGGGAGGCCGCACGCTCCCAACAGCGGAGACCAGCTCGTGCCCACCTATAAGGCAGGATCCAGGGGCCAAACTCCCTCTGGGGCCTGAGGACTAAAAGTGGGTCCATGTGGGTGCTATGCCAAGCCCAGCCCCCTCTCTCTGCTGCCCTCTCCTTCTCCTTCCTGGCCACATCTCTCATCCTCAATCATCTTCTTGCTTCAGAGGAAAAGGTGGGGAACTCCTGGGTAGATGTTCTACAGCCTGAGGTGAGAAGGCTGGACAAGACAATTATCTGAGGACCCATCCATCTTTATGAATTCTTCCATAAAGAGAAAAGTTCTGTAGAGAGCCAAAGGCTGGCCAGAAGGAAAGACACCACTCCCCATCTGCTATTCGTCACCAAACCCCAGCCAGGGTTTGCCATTCAGCAGTGGAGTGGAGTCCACAGCAGATGAAATGCATGTATAGCATTCCCAGGTAAGTCGCCGTGGCAAGGTACAGTTCATTCCCATTCCCCATGTCCTGCTTTCTACAAATACACCAGGACTGGTCTCCTTCTCCCACAGCTTCAACCTCAAGTTTCTAAATTCTTTGTGCTGCATTGCAGATGCTAAATCTGCTTCAGAAGATTTTCTCTCCTACCTGGTCTTCCACCTAGATACTCAGACTTTCTGGCCCTGTCCAGGTAGCTCAGTTGGTTAGAGTGTCATCCTGATGCCAAGGCTGTGGGTTCAATCCCCAGAATACAAGTATCAACCAATGAATGCAGAGAAGAGTGGAATGACAAATCGATGTCTCCCTGTCTCTTCCTTCCTCTTTCTCTCTAAAATCAATCAATCAATCAATCAATCAATCCTCAGACTTTCCTATTATAGAACGCAGAGCTGCTGACCTCTTCCTCAGAGCTTAGACACCAGACCATGCTCATGGTGACACTCACCGCACCCCTCTGCTGCCCCCTTCCTCCTAGCAGATGTTGGAGGCAGGGCAGGGTGGGACACTTTCCCTAAATGTCCATTCTCTCTGTGAAGGCTGTACTGCAAAAACTTCTGCTCCGTTCTGCTCTGCCCTCCCCTGGGCCCCACCCTCCCCTTTTCTATGCCCACCCCCCTCCTTCACCCTAGGCCTCTCTCTTTTTCTAATTATGTCAGACATAATTTACAATCACCTATATTGGACCAAAGTTCTTACAGATGATGAAAAGGCATAAGGAAGAAAAGCCACTGTGTTAGAGCTTTGAGAAAGGGAAACACATGCACTGAGGGTGGTTGTGACAACGCGCCGTCCACTACCTACTCTCCAGAGAGAGATTTTAAATAAACCCCGCGCCCCAGTTCCTCCAAAGCCTGTCAGATGCCTTGAGAAGAACCAGTCCAAAAACCTGGATCTATCAGGGAAAAGCAAACTGGGAAGCTATAACAGAATCTGCAACTTCCTCTTTATTATCTGTTTCTAAATTATTACAGATGAGTTCATTCTATGATAACAACAACAGAACCAGAGGAGAGAGGACCATGGGCCCTGCGTGTTTGTGAGAAGCCTGGAGAAGGGCTCATGCAGCCTGTGGCCTTGGCCCTCAGCAAACTAATCACACATCTCCACCCAGACCTGGTCCAGGTCTTCAGCTGTGAAGTTGGGGTTGGATGCAAGTCACAAGCTGCAGATAATAACAGTCAATGCTTCTGTGAATGGCTTATCTATTTCTGCTTCTTTTTTTTAAATCTTCATCTGGGGATATGTTTATTGATTTTAGAGAGAGAGGAAGGGGGAGAGAGAAAGCACAGAAAGAGAGAGAAAGACAGAGGCAGAGAAACATTGATCAGTTGACTTCCATCCAGGCCCTGACCTGGGGCTAAACCCACAACTAGGTGTGTGCCCTGACTGGGAACTGAACCCACAGACTTTTGGCATATGGGATGATGCTCCAACCAACTGAGTCATCCAGCCAGGGCTACTTTTTCTTTCTTTCTTTCTTCCTCTTTTTTTTTGAGAAATTAGAATTATTAGTGTGTAACAATGACTCTCACACTGGCTTTCTGCTCTGACCTCTTGAGAGAAAAGAGGGAGGTTGACCCCTAATGCAGCAGTTCTGTTTCCCTAAATTCTGGGCCCTTCCTGCCCCCTCACACTCATCCTGCGTGTGATGCGTGGCTGTCCAACCTTTTGGTGTCTCTGGGCCACACGGGGAGAAGGAGAGTTGCCTTGGGCCACACATTAAATACACTGCAACATGGCATCACAGAACAATCTCATAATGTTTTAAGTAAATGTACGATTTTGTGTTGGGCTGCATTCATAGCCATTTTAAGCCGCATGTGGCCTGCAGGCTGCAGGTTGGACACCCCTGTGAGAGTATAAAAATCCCTCTGGACTCTGGGCTAAGAACTGAAGAATGAGGGCGTAGGGGAGTGCAAGGGACCAGAGCATAAACCATTTCCCCTGTAAGTACATGTGCAAGTCAGGTGTGATTCGGCAGAAAGCCAGCTGAGAACAGCTGCCCTGGTAACACAGGGCAGCAGGAGAGAAATGACCACAGGCCTTTTTCTTTTCTCCTCAATATTTCAGAGACGGAGCCCTGAGGAGTCTCTCCCACACCCACATAAATCTGTTCCTACCTGATTTCTTGAAATGCTTCCATCCACTGGATCACTGTATTCAAAGTTATCGACCTTCTCCACGGTGTAAACTTTGTCACCCACCGAGAACTGTTTCCCCACGAAGGAGCGGTCGGATATCAGGGCCTCCAAGTCTTTCATCATTTTGTTTGCACCCTCGGCCTCCACCTCCTCATAATCATACCTGGAAGAAGTCACGAAGCTGAGACCCACAGGCCGACCTCAGATCCCACCAACGCACATCAGCACTTTCTTCATCATTTGTTTGGCCCTGTCCCAAGACCAGCTAACTTGAGAAGAAGCTGGCAAAAAGACCAGCCTGTCAGTCCCTGGGGATGGAGCAGGCCAAGGATAAAAGGAAAGGATTGGAGGATTTCAGGGAAGGGTTAGGAGACTCTGAATAAGCAGAAAAATCCCATCTTGGCTTTTCTACAGAATAAAGCCCTAAGAAGCTTCAAAGGCTTTTGAGAGATACTATCTAATGTTTAACCATCACATCCTGAGGAGGTAGAATTAAAAGCAGTGTTATCTCCTGGGAACTCTGCATAAAGGAGCACATGACTCAGGCAACTTCTCTTTCAGACTCCTGGAGCTTCTGTGGTATAAGTGCTGGCACCGGCCCCAGGCCGGGACCTGCCTGAGGCAGCTGAGCTTTTGGCAAAGGAGAGTCCCAGTCTCCACAGGAGCTTCCTACAGTCAGGCCAAGTCCTCACTGACCAGAGGAAGGGGCCAAGCCCTAACTCTACATCTGAGATACCTCCTCCCTTTCAGTCACAGGCAATTTTAATCCAGACTGCTTTGGGTTCACCCTGACAGGGGTGACCTGGTGTAGGTGCAAAAGGAACAAGAAAAAAAAGTGCACCGGAAATCAAAGTCGATGATTACTATGCTTCTTCCAAGAATTATTCTTGACTTCTTTCTCAGGAGGTTAAAGATTCTTCCAGGATGCTTTTCTTGATCTAGTGGGACACACCTTCTTGAGAGAGTTTTTTTGTAGAGACTCAGGACAGCAGAGTCTATATTTATTTGTAATAGCGGAACAAATATGATATGTGCAACATGATACCTCTGAGACATGAGAAATACCAGGGAATGGAGGCCGACCCATTCTGGCTCCAGGATTCTATGAATCAAGGACAGCAGTCCCCTTCATCTTGAAGTCAGTTCTTTCCCCCAGTTAAAATGATAAAGAGCCAGAAATTACAACCAGGTGTTTGTGCTTTACATCTGTGACCTCTGGGTGTTCAGGGGAAATGTTCTATAAATCCTAGGCACAGAGGGGTATAATGGAAAGAATCTGGGCTTTGGAATCAGACAGAACAAGCTATGAATCCAGCCTCTGTTGCTTACTGACTGTGCGACTGACCATGGGCAAGTTGCTTCATCTCTCAGGATCTCGGCTGCCTCGTTAATCACTGTTCTGAGGTCGACACGAAGCAGTGTGTGCAAGAGCACCTAGCACTTCTGTTCCATCAACAGCGGGTACAGAGGAGACTTGACCAGCAATAAATGCAGGTTCCAAGAACTTACCTGCAACATTTATTGCAATTTTGCAATACTTGCTTAACCATGATTTGAAATTAATAAAAGCTGTTACAATAGTTTTTAGATGGAGACTTTTAACTCATTCAAGAGTGACCCTTTCTCTGAACAACCCCTACTAACATTATTCCACCTTGTGAACTCATTCGTTTGTCTACTCAAAGCATATCTGCAGTGTCGACTATGAGTTAGGTGTTGGTGATGCCACTGAGCACAGAAACAGAAGTGGTTCTGCTTTCATGATTCTCTATGCTCCAGAGAGTTCATGGCTCCTGTTCTCAATTACAAGGTTTTTCTGGTTCTTAGAAAGTACAGATTCTTGCCTTGGTTCCCAGGGCTACCATGTGGCAGTTATTACTTATACCTTCCACAAAAGAATTAACTCAGAGGAAGAAGATAACAATGAACTTGTCCAAAGTTGAGAAAAGAATTCTCATGAAGGAGGTCACGTTGCTTAAGATTAAATTCTTTGTTGACAATCCAGAGAACATGGACTATTAAATCCGTGATATATTGTTTCAAGTCCCTATTTGAACTCACCTATTTTATAGAAAAGGCAACTGAGGTCCAGAGAAATTACAACTATATAGTTTTTACAGATAAATAATTTACCTAATATATTTTTCTCATATTTCCTTTCCTTCATTAGGATGCTGAGGTCCAGGAGAAATTTTGTTAGATTTTTACACTTACTGGGGAGAAAGTGAAGTTGAAATTAATGAAAAACAGTACTGGGGGGAAAAAAGAAAGTGCTTAAAAATAGAAGTATGCATAGTAAAGAAGAATTACTAAGTATTCGAAGTATTTTGTTCACTACTGAATCCCCAGTGACTGGAGGAAAACAGGTACACAGTCAATATTTGTTGAATCAATGAATGAATTATTGACAAAGTATTGACAAGTACACAGCCTTTGGGGACCTATTTTAAGGAGTCAGAAAAGTTAATTTGGACTAAGCATAGTCATTTTCATAATTTCAGAAAAAAAGTTTCCATACTTTTAGTGCCCCAGAGCTTATTAACACATTTTCAGGTTCATATTTCATTTAATTCACTCAATAGGTAGACTGTTATTTCCATTTCTACAAATGAGAAAACTGAGAACGGAGAGAAGTTAAATGACTTCCCAATCTACCGAGGGGCAGAAATAAAATTTGAATCCATTTTTCTGAATCTAAATCCAATGCTGTTATCATGTCTGCCTGATAGGTACATTTAAAAGGCTTAAAAAACACTTATTCTTTTGAATATTAACTAAATTTTGTAAGCCTCGTTGTTTATAGATGACATAAAGGCTGACTTCATCGTGACCCCAACTTGATTATTTTAAAAAATCCCCACTTGGCAGAAGCTGGATGAACTGGGTTTTATGGCCAGTTAAGACAGGAAAGAACTGGTGTGCACAGGAATTCCTTCTGTTCACTTCCCCACCCTCCCTCACCCCCAAACCAGGCTGGGACTCACCTAGTGAAGAAATTCCGGCCATACTTCCGCCAGTGCTCTTTGAGGATGTCCTCCACACTCTGTTTGCGAGTGGCTAGAATGGAGAGCCACGCAAGGACAGCCCAGAGTCCATCTTTCTCACGGATGTGGTCGGAACCTGGTGGGGGAAGAGCCGGCAGCTGTGAGAAATGTGATTTCCCCAAAATACTTGGGAATAAACTCTATAGTAAACATGTAGATGCAGCCAAAGAAGTCATAACACTTTACTGAGGAACTTGAATGCACAGAAAGAATCATACATTAAATAAAGCAACAGAATATTGAAAAGAAGTCAATGCTTCCTGAAGTAATTTAAAACTTAAAGGCAAATGCCAATTAAAATGTCAGTGGACTAATTTGGTGCAATTTGACATATCAATAATAAAGTATTAATGTGAGTGGGAGAAAAGAAATCTTAAATAAATAAACAGCAGAGAATATGACCATTATAAATTTTAATAATTAAAATAATCTGGTAGCATAATGGAACAAAATGAAACACCTATAAAGGGACCTAAAGTTATATGTGCCTTGAATATATGAAAAAGATACCACTTCAAGGTTGTGTAGAAAAGGAATAAATTACTTCTTTAAATAGTATTTGGTTAACTAGCTAGATAGTTGAAAACAATTCAGGTATGTTTCTCTATAAAACAAACAAAAACAATCTAGATAGATGACACATTCAAATGTAGAAATTGGAAACCTATAAACACTATAAAATATATATAAATGCTTTTTTACAAATATATATATATATTTATATATATATATAAATTCAGAATTCATAAAGGAAAAAACAATGTATTTGTCTTCTTAAGAATCAGTATTTCTGCTTAATTTGCTTTTGTTTTAGGTGTGGTTGTTAATAACTGTGAGTTATTAACAGAGCATGCGGGAAGCCCACTTCCCTTCCCCTCCCTGGATATTAGGTATTGTCATTTTTAAATCTGTGGCCATTTGTCAAGCAAGTAGCAGTTTCTTATTGTGGTTTTAACTTTATCTTCTCAAAAACAATGCTAGATATTTTGCATATTAATTGGGAACCCTACATTTTTTTCTTTAGTGAATTACATACTTTTATCCTTGGCCTGTTTATGTATTGAAGTTTTGCTTTTTTTCTTGTTAATACATAAGGATTTTTTTCTATACTGAGGATATTAAATGTCTACTTTAATATCCTCTATACTGAGGATATTAAATGTCTACTTTTAGGTGTTAATAACTGTGAGTTATTAACACCTAAAACAAAAGCAAACTAAGTGGACAACTAGATCAGGAGTGAAACCATAGAAATGAAAATCATGAGGGTTAACAACAGGGGAGTGGGAGGAGGAGAAGGAGGAAGAAGGTACAGACAATAAGTAGCATAGATGGTAGGTAGAAAATAGACAGGGGGAACGGCAAGAATAGTAGGGGAAATATAGAATCTAAAGAACTTGTGACACATGGACACGAACTAAAGGAGGGGTCGGGGGAGAGAGTGTGCAGGGTAGAGGGGAATGAAGGGGAGGAAATGGGACAACTGTAGTGGCATAATCAATAAAATATATATTTTTAAAAAAGAGCCCTGGCTGGTATAGTTCAGTGGATTGAGCGCGGGCCTGCAAACAAAAGAATCACAGTTTGATCCCCAGTCAGGGCACATGCCTGGGTTGCAGGCCAATTCCCGGCAGGGGATGTACAAGAGGCAGCCATACATTGATATTTCTCTCCCTCTCTCCTTCCCTTCCCCTCTAAAGATAAATGGATAAAATATTAAAAAAAGAAAAGAATTAGCATTTCTGGGCAATGAGGGGGATTGACTGTAGGAGGGGGGAACAGAGAAGGGGTGACCAATGAGGAAAAAGGCGGGGCAACTGTAACTGAACAACAATAAATAAATAAATAAATAAACAGCATTTCTATCAGCAAAGCTACTACAGATAAAGTTAAAAGATCATTTGCAAACTTTAAAAAGCACATTTGCAGTATAAAGTAGACATTTAATATCCTCAGTATAGAAAAAAATCCTTACGTATTAACAAGAAAAAAAGCAAAACCTCAATACATAAACAGGCCAAGGATAAAAGTATGTAATTCACTAAAGAAAAAAAATGTAGGGTTCCTAATTAATATGCAAAATATCTGGCATTGTTTTTGAGAAGATAAAGTTAAAACCACAATAAGAAACTGCTACTTGCTTGACAAATGGCCACAGATTTAAAAATGACACCACCTAATATCCAGGGAGGGGAAGGGAAGTGGGCTTCCTGCATGCTCTGTGGGGCGGGCACGGTCCTCCTGGAGAGCGAGCAATCTGGCAAAAATGATTAAAGCCCTGAAAATGGACCTACTGGTCAATCCAGCTCCTCCAATTTTAAAACATCTTTCTTCAATCAATAGGAACTTGGTTAAATAAGCTACAGCACATCTGTCTCCTGCTAAGTTCCTTGCTAAAATCTTTACCCAAAATAGCAAATTGACTCCTTTAGATGTGCTCACATGCAAGGAGATGCTTTACCAAGATCCTGACGTAGAACAAAACTCTCATTTCCTGCCATTAACTTTCTTATTCTAAAAAATTGGCAGACAATGTTGAACTCTACTTTCTGATTTTGAATAGGACTTCATACAATCTCTCTCTAATAGTGCTTTGCATATTATCATGCCTTGAATTATTTATGTGCCTGTCTTTCTTGACTCTCCACTGGGTCTTATTTCTCTTAGAACTGCTAAAGTATCTAGCACAATGCTGGCTAGGTAGTGGGCAATCTTCCCCTCATCATCCTTTTACACCCAGCTCAAGTAGCCTCTTGTCTTTGAGACTAGCTCCTAGCTTCCCTAGGCAGTTATGAGCTACTTTCTCATAAAAGTAGGTCTTTTAGGTCTTCTCCTACAGTGACCTGCTCAAAATATCCAGTAAAATTTCATTCTCCTTGAGCTTCAGTCATTTATTTATGAATCTTCCACTCCATCAACCAAATACTTCTTAGAAGCATCTCTTATTTTTATCTTTGTAACTAAGTCTACTAATTAACACTGTACATAGAATACAGTATAGATAGCTAATTGTGAAGTTCATGAATAAGCTAATCAATTAATTAATCTACTCCAACATTTTTTCTATTGATTCATAAAAACACACAAACTTTTTCTTTCAAAAGATCTTCTTTTTAATAAGTTACTGGTTTCAGAAACAACAGTTCTTAAAACCTGAATGCTGGCAAAACTAGAGATATTAAGCAAGGCTTTTAGTGTTTTATATAACATATTTTGGAAATGTTTACTTAATTTTATTATCTACAGATTTTTATTTGCCTTTACTACTATTTCAAAGAAGAAAAAGTTAGCTCTCTGACTCTTCAAGATTTTGCAAAGGATGATATGTTTTGGCAAGAGTTTGTCCTGAGAAGCAAGACCCTGGCAGCTTCCCCACTGTACTCGGAATTCATCACAGGAACATATAAATTGAAATTATTCATCTGTGCACCCTTGAGGTTTTTTTCTTCCTTCCTTCCTTTTATTTATTTATTTTTTTGTTTTAGGCTAGACTGAAAGTACAGGGGCAATGTTTCTTTGTTCTCTTCTGGAGCTGAATAAAGAATTTAGCTATCTTTTACGTGAAAATAAAAATAAAATCTAAAAATTATACCCAACTCAGATCAAGTTACTTGAAGATAATTCAATCACATATACCATTATAAACAAAATGCCTGCGCTGAATAATATAAACAAATATTCTACTCCATTTGCATGATCCTCGGTCTCTTGGAAATTCTGATTAATCTCACTAATCATTTTCGATGTATCAAAGCTCTAACTCTGACTCATACTCAGGAAGTCTGGGTAAACTGCATTTTCTTTAGGGTTCACAGGAATGATGACAAGTTACTAGTGAAAAAAAAGGGCAATAATATGTGTATCTCTAAAGCTATTGTTTTTACAATTGTGGCAGTTGTGGTTCAATGGAAGATGCTTTATACTTGAGTCAGAAAACCTAAATCTGAGGCTCTTGTTACCTAGAAGCTGTTGAAATTTGGACAAGTCACTTAACTTTTGGAAGCCTCAGTTTCTTCAACTATAAAATGGGAATAAAGCCACCTTTTGCACACAGTTGTAAGACATTACTCTGATAGAGAGTGCAAATGTTTTGCAAACTGGTAAGTACTATGTAAATACAAGATACCATTATGACTAAGGGAACAAAGAGAAAAAGTCTTGGGAAAAATTTAAGTTTTCCACTATCTGATTAAATTTCCAAAAATAATGTTCTCTAACTGTACATAATAGGGAAGAAAATGAAAGACTACAATCCAATGTGCTCTTTACTCTGGGCAGCGGGATTGCAATATTTTTCTCTTCTTCCTTATTTAATTTTCCTATTGTAAATGCAAGTTACTGAAATGCTTTTTTTAATGAAAAAAAAAAAAACGTAAACGAAGCCACACTCACTTCANCAAGATACCATTATGACTAAGGGAACAAAGAGAAAAAGTCTTGGGAAAAATTTAAGTTTTCCACTATCTGATTAAATTTCCAAAAATAATGTTCTCTAACTGTACATAATAGGGAAGAAAATGAAAGACTACAATCCAATGTGCTCTTTACTCTGGGCAGTGGGATTGCAATATTTTTCTCTTCTTCCTTATTTAATTTTCCTATTGTAAATGCAAGTTACTGAAATGCTTTTTTAATGAAAAAAAAAAACGTAAACGAAGCCACACTCACTTCACTGTGGAAAAGGGAGAGCAGCGTCAGCAGCGCCGCTGGCTGCGGCCAACACAAAGGCGGCTGCGGGTTTTGCATAGTTCTCATCAAGCTTGGTCCAGCTCAGGGACCAACTGAGCACACGGGAATTCTGCTCTTTCAGCATCTCCAACCACCTGTCACTTTACTTCGGCCTAATCAGCACCTTGTGATAAGTATAAACTCGGCTCAGTCAGGGCATACTCTGGGCCTCAGCCAAGAAAAATGTCAACCCTTGCTGAGGGAGCCAGGAGCTAAGGGTTTGGGGATTAGGTTCCATTGACAAGTCTGGGCATCTCAGGAGGGACCCGGCTCTTGCCCCTTCTAGGCAACAGGCCTGCAGATGGGGATGTGACAGCTAAAAGGGCTACACGGAGTTCTCTGAAAGCTGCAGCGTCTTTCTATCTTTCTGTCTCTCTCTGTTTCTCAGCCCATTTCTCTCTCTCCTGAAGTCTCCCACACATGCTGTTCTCTCTGCCTGGAAATTTCTACCCCACATATACCTGGCTAACCTCTTCTGCAATTACTTTAAACTTCACTCTTCATGCAGGATGCCTTCCTTCTCACCCTTTGTGCTCACCCATATTCTGTCGAGGCCTGTGTCTTCCTCCCCGACCCTGGACTATGAGTTGTGTCCCTGGCTGATGCCTGGCGTAGGGTCAGCTCTCAATGACATTTACCCAAAGAATGCTCAGACCCCAATTGCCTGACTGGGAGGTTCAGTGACCTGCTGGGCCCACAATCCTGTCCTCTTTGTTTTTTACTGCACAAAGGACTTCACTCTGAAAGGCCAGATTAAGCTCCTCTGGAAGCTTTTTCTAGATCATACCAGCCCTCAGGAGCTCCCCCTCACCGGCCCTCAGACTCTTCATCTAGCAATGAATCCTGCACTGCGTTGGGACTGCCCCTGGGACCTTGTTTCCTTTGAAGAAAGGCAGTAGGCTGATGGGCAGGAAGTGTGTCTTAACCCAAACTTCATCTTTTACTCAACAAATGTGAATTAGTGCCTTCCATGTTCTAAGCACATGAGACAATACTGAGACTAGTAACACATATTCCTTGTCCTCACAGCTGAGCACAGACATACAGGTGAGGGAGACAGACGTGCAGGTAACAGTTTAACTTAGTTATACTTAGGGTAATAGCCTACTTCTATTGGGGTATTCTCTCTGGGAGATCTCCAGAGATGGGGGGGTGGCTTTACCTACAAGAAAATGTACTTAAGAGATAAGCAAATGAAAATGCGGGAAAATCTGATCCTCTACACCACAGAAACAAGTCCCCCGAGTATGAAGCTCCCGGAGCACCCTGTACTTTGCATCCTACCATTTTGCACACTGGTAACAACCAGCCAGGATGCAACTTCCCTCTCCAAATATGGACTCCACAGAGCCCTCCACGGGGACAACATTGTGTCCCCAGAGCGTAACCCAGCATCTGGGACACAGTTGAAGTTCAGTAACCATCTGAGCAATGAACTGATGAAAAGAGGTACAGATATGAAAGTCTTTTCATGGAGGTTAAAATTAAAAGAAATGTGCAAAGCATGAATGCAGTGCTTCTTCAAGTTAGTGCTCCTATAGGATGCACCATCACTGGAGCCTTTAAAGATGGGGCAGGGAAGTTGTGGCTGACTTCTAGACCTGCCCAGGTCATGATGTACTGGCATATTTCCACAGGATATCAAGTTGATCTTCAACCTGGTTTCCTATGCTTTTTCCCAAAGCCCCCTTTTCTGAGGAAAAGTTTCAAAAGCAGTTACATTCTTTTCTCTATTCTATTCTATTCTATTCTATTCTATTCTATTCTATTCTATTCTATGGCTTCACTTTACTTCCTTCCCAATTTCCCAATAAGTTCAAGGGGAGACAGAACTGACCACGCTGACCTCAGTTGTGTATAAACATNGCAGGGAAGTTGTGGCTGACTTCTAGACCTGCCCAGGTCATGATGTACTGGCATATTTCCACAGGATATCAAGTTGATCTTCAACCTGGTTTCCTATGCTTTTTCCCAAAGCCCCTTTTTCTGAGGAGAAGTTTCAAAAGCAGTTATATTCTTTTCTCTATTCTATTCTATTCTATTCTATTCTATTCTATGGCTTCACTTTACTTTCTTCCCAATTTCCCAATAAGTTCAAGGGGAGACAGAACTGACCACGCTGACCTCAGTTGTGTATAAACATGCACATGATCATCCAGTCAGGGGGAAAACAACTTCGCACCATGAGATCAACCAAAAATAACAGGCTCACGCTGTCTAGAACTAGTGTACATTTCTGAGTCCTTAACAAAAACACACCTCTACGCCTGGCGTCTGTAATGCTGATGTTGGGGGAAGTGTCCCAGCCTTGGTGGCTGTGATAATCATGTGAAATGGCTGCTGTTTCTCCAACATACACAGACTAATGTATAGTTGGTAACCTTAGTAATATTGTGGCTTGGCTTTTAAATGCTAGTGGTTTGTTTTATTTGGTGAGCCATTTCTTCTAAAGTCTGACTCCTTTGCACCTCTTGGCAAGAAAACTTCCCTTTTTCTTTTATAAAAGCTTCATCTTTTCACACAAAGACCTTGGGTCCCCAACGTGGGACTCTGGAGTGTGAGTGATGGTGAGTGATGGCGAGTTCCCATAAAAGTTGCCAACTGTTGCAACAGAATTCTCCGTTGAGGTGGGTGTTTAAGCAGAAGGGCACTGACTGGTCACTATGATTCCAGCAACACATAGGAAATTAATTGGGTGACTTTTAGGGTCCGCTCCTTTCTGGTACCAGGATTCTGTTTGTCTCAATAGAGGGTGCCAAGCAAACAGTGTGTTCTCTCCTTCATTCAGCAAGTGTTTGCTGAGCACCTATTATGTGTTGGGCTTTACAGGAAGCTCTAGGAATATGGTGGAGAATAAAACACATGTGACTCCTGTCCTCATGGAGCTAACACTAATCAAGTAATCATAAGTAACTGTAAAATTACAGCTGCAATACATGTGACAAAGGAGAATGTATGATGCCATAAGAGCCCAAAGTCAGGTGATTTGACCTACTCTGGAAGGTTAGGGAGGCTTTGCTGAGAAATTGTCTCTGTTCTCGCCTGAAAAAAATACAGAAATAACTGACCCATACTCAATTAAGCTACAGAATTCAAACATTTTAAAGCTTGTAGATTCACCAGCGTCGACCCTGAGAAACTCTATAAAGCAACTGCTAAATGCCCTGGCTGGTGTGGCTCAGTGGACGGAGCACTGGCCTGCTAGTCCAACTCCTGGTCAGGGAGCATGCCTGGGTTGTGGTCCCCAGTTGGGGGAGTATGAGAGGTGACCCATCAGTGTTTCTCTCCTTCTCTTTCTCCCTCTCTTACTTTGTCTCTGAAAACCCTCCCTTCCCCCTCTGAAAATAAATAAATAAAATCTTTATTTAAAAAAAATATTTTTAAAGACAATTGCCACCACGGGACCTAGCAGGTAAAAATGAACTCCTCTATTAAGTTAGGAGATCAGAAGTTAAATTAAGTAAATTCAGCTGCACTCATTCATGGCAGTGGACACCTATGGCTATCCAGTCTGGTTCCTAAACTGCTATCTCAGAAATGGTACAGTACAATCTTCTTTTTCTCTGAAGAGAGAGAGAAAGAGTTTGTGGATTCTTCTCATGATGAAATCTCTCTGTATGTAAAAAAAAAAAAGATATCTAAGGGAAGATAGAATGATGGTTGGCACTCAGTATTTGCTGAGTTGGTTAATAAATAAACAAGAACAAACTTATAACAAGGAATAATTTAAAGTCTAATACTTGGGTTTAAAATCAACTCCACAATGTAACATGGGGGACTTTTCTTGAGCAATGCTCCCAAGTAAAAACCTAAAGGAGTTTAATTATCTACAACATTACATGGGCCAATGAGTATTATAAAATGTCCAAAAATCTAACAAACAAAAGTTATATCAAGCAAAGTAGAGAGCCCAGTTCTCTGGAAACAAACACCCTACTCTATTCTTTACCTGTCTGATCAGCCCTGGAGGACCTGCACTCAGTTCTGGACTTGATTTTCTAAGAGGAACAGTGGTGAACTTGGAAGCCTCTAGCTGCTGGTGCTGGGTATATAAATAATGTGAAGTGAGGTGGCCTGGGGCGGAGAGAACCCGATGGCTGCCTCCCAGCATTTGAAGGCCTGTCACAGGAGAGGGGAGCGCATGGCATGTGCTGGCCTGTCCTCAGGCCTGTTCCCAGCCAGTCAATACCAGGGATGCCCAGCGGGCTCCAGGCTCTGACCTACCTTGACCAGTGATTCCCACATGAGTCTGTGGAGCAAAATGTTACTAGATATACAATAAAAAAGAGATAAGCAGTTAACTATGTTTAGGTAAAACTTATGAACAGGATTTCTTACACTAGAATGTCTTGGAAACTTCAGATGAGAACATCATTGTGAAGCACCAAGACAGGAAGGTGTTTCCAAGTTCACTGAACTCAGAACACTCTCCTGAAACTAACATCCTTCCGAACACCCTGGGAAGCCTTGCTCTAGACTTTCTTCTTTCATTAGCCTCAGCATTTGAAATAGGTACATGGGACTAGAAAACAAAGATTCGGACATGGTATCTGCCATCAAAGACAGCTTCATGCATGAAGAAGAATGACTGGTACCAAGCTTGCACTGGATAACACTAGGGGGGATTGCATGGGAGAAGACCATCTTACACGTTCCTTGGGTATCCATCCAGTGACCTGTGGAGTGATGCAGCACTGTCCATACTTCATGGGGTAAGAAAGGACCAAGCAGTGCCCTTGTATTCTCTGACCAAACACCTAGAACCTTCAGAAATCACCTAGTCTTGGTGGATGCTGTTTAACATCACAATTCATTCATCTTTCTTAATACCCTCTAATTCTATCAAGCCAATTCATTATTTAAGAGGTATTGCTGCTCCTTGGAGGATATTAATTTACTTCAAACTTTGTAAATAGATGTCTCAAAATTTCTACCCTACTCTAGGACTCATAGGAAAACAAATGAAATCTGCATTCTATTCTGTTTAACCTCACATAAACTGTAACCCAATGGCAAGACTCACAGAATGCTAGACTCTGATCTTTTTTGTGCTAAAGAGTGGAGGTAGAGTACTTCAGTGCCCTACTGAAGGACAAAGAAGATTGGTCCTTTTATCTCAAAGTATTGGTTAGACAGAATAGGTGGAGAAGAAATATACGCACTGAAGTACCTTGCAACCTGGCTGGAGACTAACACCTGGAAAATGGCCACACGCCTAACTGGAAAGAAAGAGAGACTGATGGAGGTAGGATGGGGTGGTAGGGGACACCAGAAAAGGTGGGAATTCAGGTCAATATTGGCCAGGCAAACAGGAGGGAGAGCACAGAAAGTGGGGTCTGGGGGTGTTGGGACATCCCCCGAGTATGCCACGTTGCACGCCTTCATGGGACCATGATTTACACAAACATCCTCATGGTCAAGAACATAGTTTCAATTTCTTGATCACTTAGTTCCACCCTAATGGTCTCCCTTCATTTAACCTCGATAAATCACAACTCTTTGCTACAGAAAACCTGGGCTTATTAAAGAGAATGATTTAATGCTGTGCTGAAACCTTCCCTTAAATAAAAATGAAAAACTGACTCGCTCCACCATATTTCTTCCCAGAAATGAAAACATTTATAAAGGTTTCCTTGACCACTGAGTGAAGAAAAATATGTTTATCACTGTTTAATCCCCACAGACTCAATAACCAGGCTGCCAAGGAGGCCCCCAAACTTCCTGTCTCAGTAGATGCGATCCTCCTGAAAGTAAAATTAGCCCTCCCTGGCTGAACGTGCTCACTGCTTTTCAAATGTGTATACTTCATCGGGGTTGTTATAAATAAATTGTATCTTGATTTAGGACACATCAGCTACCGCTGCTATTTCAGTGCGGCCCTGGCCAGTCTAAGCTTTCACTGCAGGTAGTGTTTACAGGAAAAGCGGGAGGGCAGGGCTGCTGTGCACTTACCGGTGCCGAAGCTCTCCTCCCCACAAAGGGACAGTTTGCCTGCATCCATCAAATTCCCAAAAAACTTCCAACCAGTGGGGGTCTCATACAAAGCGATCTTTGTAGCATTAGCCACCCTTCAAAGGCATGAAATCAAAGTTACATCACAGCAGGACTGTTAGCGCAGCCATGTGAGGGACGGAAAATAGCCACCATTATTGTAATCAAGGGGCCCATTTAGCATTGCTCAGAGGTATACACAATCCTAAATTTGGTGGGAAATCATAAGAGAAAACTTGTGCACAATGGACTGTTCTATGCGGACTCAGAGGAGGGGGCAGAAGAGGAAGAAGAAAGGATTAATTCAGTTCACTGACTTTAATATTTTAGAAGAAGCAACAGTGGCAAAATGCACAAGGCTGTTTGGGGGCTATGTAAACGCAAGTGTTCTGGATGCAGTCAGCATCTGTAAGCTTTCCGTACTGAACAAAAGAATGATGGTTTGATGTACTTACAAACACAAAACAATAAAATGCAGGGTCGGGGAGGTATTTTACAGAGGAAACAGTGCAGAATGTTAGGTGACCAGCCCAAGGTCAGAGAGCCAAGATGACCAGCTGCCCTGTCACTGGGCCTTTCCGGGCATCAGACGGCCTGGCCGGGACAGTGCCCAGCGGGCTGGGCCATTTGCACCAGCTCATCCACATGGATGCATGGTCTCTGGACCCTCCAACACATCATTTACTTCTCCCTACATATCCTCAGATTATTTAAAGATTCTCTAAGTGACTTTTCTTTCAGATGTTTTTTCCTTTCCGGAATGCCTGCCTGATTGCTAGCAGAACACTGTCATGTTTCGATTCTAACATTTGAGGAAAAGTAAACCTATGATTTTTAAAACTGTGAAAGTACAATAAACTTTTATCTGGGTAATGAGGTATTTCCATTGTGATTCTATATGTGGATTATCAGTTTTTTTCAAAAAGCAGAATCACACTGATCTGGGATGACACAGAAGGCATCTCAGGACCTGACAGGTCTAATGTACAATAGCGAGGCCACAAACCAGCTCGTGACTTAAGGTAAAAGATGCGGAGGCAGAAGCCCCAAGTTCTGATTCTAGGTCTGATTTAGTGCAGGATGCTAGACAAGACAGCTAACTTTTCTTTTGGTTCTCTCTTCTTGAAAATCAGGATTGCTGTGAGGATCAACTAAGATGGTGAATGTGAAAGAGCACTGTGTAAACCACGAACTACTCCATAAACATCAAACATTATTTTCTTGTTAGCTGAAGTCAGCTTTATTCTGTAACACACACACACACACACACACATACATGCATGTGCAATAGGAAGCTACTACATGGCCCAGTGTCACGAGCAAAGATTTCAGGTTCAAATCCTGACTCAACCATTTACTAGCTGGGTGATCTTGGGCAACTTACTTAACTTCTTTGTCCCTTTTGTTTTCCTATCTGTAAAGTGGGGTTCATATAGAGCATTTACCCCATGGACTGGTCTGGAAACTAATGATATGTTTTTTACTTAAAACATATCAAGTTCTTAGTGTCTAATTATTATTATCGGAGCCTAGATATGTATGTTCTGCTTTCCTACCTGGTCTTCACTTGTTCTTTATCCGCTCATTCAGCAACCATTTAATGGGCACCTAATGTGTTCTCCCTGGTTATGTATATTTATCACTGATATTTTTCAGTTGTTTTAGATGTGAACTTATGAGCTACTTTAAAGCCTTTGTAAATGAGGTTATATATAATAAATAAATAAGCAAATATCTCTATACCAACAGTTTATTGTCCTTTCTTTCTCATAAAAACTGAATGTACTTTTCTCTAACTATTTGAGCTTTCAGTTTCATTCAATTTGGATAAACGAACATTTCCTGTGTCTCTCTGTGTACGAGCATCTGATCAGGGATGGGCGAAAAATGCTCTCCTGAAATACTAACCTGGCTTCAAACTGCTCTCTCACCCAAACCCTGCACACTGCCAAAGGAGAGTGGTTCTCTGGAACGATGTCCTGGCTACGGTGGAAGTGCCATCCATTCATGTGTTCATGAGCCTTCAATCATTCAGTTTTTAAACTGCGTGTGTGTCCCCTATTATCTGTGAGCTAGGCACTCTCCGGTCAGGCAGAGTTCAGGATGGTCAATGAGTCAGTCTTCTCTCTGCAGAAGTTTATAGTTTAGCCAGGCAAACAGATGAGTACAAAGGCTATCGGAACACAGTGTGGCATGTGGTGGGTGGAAGATGTGCCGGGTGCTGAGGGATCCCAGAAAGGGGACATCTAATTCAGAAGAAAGCTTCACCCATTCCGTCCTAAAATAAACACACTTAGCACCTACTATGCAGCAGGTGTCCTGGCTGAAAGGGGAGGAAGAGTGTTCCAAGCAGCAAAGCCTGCCGAGGGCCCAGGGAGCAGAGAGACCTACCTGTCCAGGGCTCCACTGGTGGGCATGCTGCGGGCAAAGCCGCGGACCCCGGTTTGCTGGAAGTACGGGATGCTGGCGATGTTGGCAGCAATGACAGCCACGGAGTCTGAGGGGTTCACGAAGAACCCGTGCTTGCCCAGAATCATGTTTCGATCCTTTGAGAAAAGCGGGGTTCAAGGGAGACCTTTTAGTCAAACTGTGGAAGAAACCAAACTATCTCACATGGGGGTTGGGAGGATAACATTTAAGCTTCAATTTAAGTTTTAAATTATAAAACTTACAATGGATACCTCTATTCATAGTGGGTTCTAAATACTGGGTTTTGTTTCTAATGGATCTGTATGGCACTGGCCAAACAGCTAGCACTGTTTTCAATTAAAGTGTCAGCACAGACTCTTCTCAACCTACTACTCTGTTCTCCCTCCAGAGGCCAACTGACTTCAACCTCCCGGACCTTTTCCAAACTCTGGAACCAGTCACCTCCCTCCCCGAGGACAGGAGAGATAGAAACAAAAATGGGAATGCTGGCTGTCTATATAGTTTGGTATGTCTATCAGGCATCCTTCAAGGAACAAAGCAGATTTCTTCAAGACTCAGGACCCAACAGAACATGCTGCCACCTTCCCTGCTTCCTTGGTGCCTGGAGGAGAGAAACTCCCATCAGGCATTGCCTCGGAAAGATGCACTGCAAACAGTGTTTGCTACGGACCTCTTTAATGTCCCTGAAGTTTGATATGGCAAAATTTATTTTTTAGGAAACAGCAAAACCTAGATGATATTAAAGAACAACAGCGCCCTAGTGGTATGGTTCCGTGGACTGAATGCCGGCCTGTGAACCAAAGGTCGGCGGTTGGATTCCCAGTCAGGGCTCACGCCTGGGTTGCCAGCCAGGTCCCCAGTGGGGGATGTGCAAGGGGCAACCACACATTGGTGTTTCTCTCCCTCTTCCTCCCATTCTTCCCCTCTGTCTAAAAATAAATAATAAAAATCTTTTAAAAAAGAACCCACAGCAACAAAAATATACTTTCAATGAAGTAAACACATATAGTGCCTATGGTCTCCGAGGCACCGAGGATACAAACATAAAACACATTTCCTGCCTGTCTGGCACATGCTCACCAATGTAAATAAAACAGCCAGTATTAAGTAGATTGATTACAGAGAAGGAGTTAAAGGTTAGTTCTCTCATGACAGTTCCATCCTTCAGCTAATGTGAACAAATGAAGGGGTATATTATATTTTCAGAATTCTTTCCAGAGACTGGATGAGAAGCCAGCTGCTACCTTACAGAGGAAATCTACTTGAGGATGGGTGTCTAGAACCCAACTAGCTCAGGAATCAGTACTCATTCAGACATAAATGGGTTCTAATTACCCTGCCACTCTTAGCAAACATGCATGTCTGAAATTTAAAATATGGGTTAATTTCAAGGACTCTTACTTCTGTTTGAGAGAATCTTCTAACAATTGACCCCTGACCCCAAGAGCCACAGTAGGCCCTTGACTCTCACTCACTAGGCCCACAGGGTCTGGCAGTCGCAGCCCGCTTCTTCCCCCTCTGTAGGATCAGGGCTGGCCTGCATCTGAGGGGGAATGCACTTGTCCCTACCCCATCTCCGTCAAAGGCAGCCCCAAAATCATGCTCTCCTGTCTTCATAGTCTCCACCAGGTCAGCTGCGTAGGTGAGGTTGGGGTCAGGATGGTGACCTCCGAAGTCTTCCAGAGGAATACAGTTGACTGCTGAGTTTGCAGGTGCGCCTAGTTCTTCGCAGAGGATCTTCTTTACGTAGGGTCCCACCACTACGGAAAGCATGAAATGAAGGATCAGGAGGTAAAACTTACTAAAGTCCGCGAGGGTTGGGGGGTGAGCTGGAGGCATTCTAGGGTAAGTGGCATAAACAACAAAGAGAACATGCAAACTGTATTAAGCAGCCAGAAGACATATAGGCCTCACTGGAGTAGAAGGTTCTATGAAAAAAAGTAGTAAGAGATTAGTTTGGAAAGGGTGAGGGCATTTGATGGAGGAAAGGGTGGGAGAAAGCGAAGGGAGCTGACCATTATGAAGACCCTACTACATACCTGTACCAGATGCTTCTCAACCATTTTCTCACTCAGTTCTTCAAAAAGGCACACACAGTGGTACAGTTTAGTGTTTAAGACCTTGGACTCTGGAATCAGAGTGCCTGGGTTCAAATCCCAGCTCTGCCAATCACTGACTGTACAATTCTGGGAAAGTTATTTAATCTCTCTGTGTCTTTGTCTACTCTGTCTACAAAATGAGAATAATAATAGTAGCTACCTAACAGGACTAAATGAGTTAATAAATGTGAAGTGCTGAAAACAATACCAGTACGTGTCATAAATCTTTGCATTATGATTATCACCTTCAATTTACAGATAAGAAAACTGAGGTTCTGAGAGGAAGCTATTTGCCTAAATTTATACAACTGGTAGGGAGTAGGAGCTCCGATTTGGAGCCCTAACCTTTCTACTCTATCAAGTGGGCAAATTTATTAAAATAATGCAAACAAACAAAAGACAGTAACAACAACGAACAGGAAAAAAAGTAGTCCCATACTTTATGGTAACATCTAGTGTAACTACCAAGAACGTTTGTCTCTAAAACACTGGGAATGTGCTTTCCTCAAGGAAGGTACTGACACCGATGTATGCCACAGAGATGGGAAGAGAAGAGACTATGTGTCTCCCACAAGAAGCCACATGTTAAGGAGGCTACCAAGGGAACACAGAACGAGACCTGGGCAGCCAGGGCTGTAAGGGATGCATTGAATAGAAACCACGGCATTAATTAGCAAGACAACTGAAAGAAGTCTACTCCATGACCGGCTTCTCCCTGCAAATACTCCATCAAAAGCCTGTTCTCGAGTCAACCCAGGCTCCTTCTGATTCCTCTAATGTGGCACCTATTTTCCTATTTTGAGACTTAATGCATGTGCTGCAGCCATCGCCTCACCTGAGAATGACCATCACTTGACTTTCCACCACCCTCCATCTGTCTTTCATTAAAACTAAATTGGTTGCCATCGCTTCCAAGAAACCTTTCTTAACACCCCCTGTCAAACTATGCCCTCTTCCACACCCAGAAAGAATACTTGAATGTCTCTCTAACCCTCATTTTGTTGGCCTGGCAGTGTTAGTTTTTGACCCACCTCATGTCCCCAAGCACTGCAAGCTCTCTGAAGGATGTCACCTGCCAGGCCCCTGCCTACCCACCAAGCATACGTGTAGCAGGTACTGAGGACAAGTCTGTTGCATGGTTTGAAAAGACAGGGTAGCTTTTGTCTGAAGGAAGAAGTAGGCCTGTCCTGTGGGGCTCCGGGGCCAAGGGGAGGAGCTTCGGGGAGGGATGATCTCGGCCCCCAGGAGGAGGTTTTCTAACTGTGGTGACACGGTGTCAACAGGGGCCTCTGAACAGTATCCTCAAAAGGGTTCAAACAGAAATCTTTCTCAAGTAGAAATCTTTCTCAACCAGGCAAGCAGCTGGATTCCAAGCCCAGGGAAAATCCTGCCACTCAAAGATTCCAAAATTCCAAATTATTACAAAACAAATAAACAACCCAGGCATTCAGAAATTCCCACATCCATACTTGCAAGGAAACCTCATGGTTCCGGCGCTTAATGACAGCTGCCGTCTCTGCTGACTTGGCCACACAAGCCACAGAGGAAGAAGAGGGACAGACACACATCCTGTTGTTCCTGAACTTAATCCTGGGCTTGCTCTCGTCCTCGTCTAAGAAAAGGGGCATGTGGGGGCAGGCAAGTGGGGCCGCGGGGGTCCAGCGCATGTTTACAGCATCTAGTAAATGACAAAAGGCCTCGATGGAAATAGCGGGGGTGTTCAGGAAGAATGCAAGGTATCTGCTGAGGGGCAGAACGAGTCCATGAAAACAGCTGCACGTGACACAAAACCTGATGCTTAATGTGGAAACACTGCCCTTCGCGCTACCTTACCATGAGGAATGTCTCAACTATTTTTGTTCCATACAATGAGATTTTTATCTGCATGGATATTGCTGGGGTGGTTGCAAAATAACTGTTTAAAAAAACATCAGAGATGGAAAAGGACAAGAACCATATGATTTCACTCATATGTGGGATAGAAAACAAAAAAGCAACAAACTAACTCACACAGATAATAGCATGGTTACCATGAAGGTTACCACAGGGGAAGAAGGGCAGGGGTCAAACATATGGTGACAGAAGGAAACCAGACCTTGTGTGGGTGGTGAGCATAGAGTGCAATATACACATGATGTGTTATAAAGTTGTATACCTGAAACATATATTGTTATTAACTAAAGTTATGCCAACAAATTTAAATTAAAAATGGCAGCAGGGGAGAGAGGACCAGAGAGAGTCTTGAGAAAGGGCGGTTAAAGCAACATGATGCACAGAGCAGAGAGCAGCTTCCTATCGGAGAGAAGGGAGTAGCAGTGGCTCCATACCTCCATGCATGGCATCTATGCGGACCTTTAGTCGGTTTGGACCGGAAAGCAGTTCTTTCAGGGCATTGAAATCAAAGATGTTTCTCAGCATCGTAGCATAAGCTTCCACCGAATCCACAATTTCCACTGTGGGAACAGGCAATGTTGAAAGATGGAGGAACTGAGCACACTTGGAAATGTTATCCTCTGAAATGATTATACTGCTGTAAACGTGCCATAGTTATTTTAAAAAGCCAGTTATTAAGCAGCCCCAAGATGCCAGCACTGTTATATGATCTCTTCTTCAATACTAACAATTTTCCTGGGAGGTAAATGATTATTAGTCCTATTTTGTTGACAAGGAAACTGAAGGTCTGTAAGGTTAAGTCACTTGTCCGCACAGCTGGGACGGGGCAAACAGGGGACTTTTGACCGAGGTCTGCCCCATGGCAAACTCTACTTTGCTGCTGCATTGATTCCCTATCCATCTCCATGGGAGAGTATTTTGGTGCCATAAATAACAGAAAATATGACACCTACTCTCCTTTCCTTTTTCCAGGCCCATTGCCATCAAGACTTAATGGTAAAAAGCAGGAAACAAATAATTTAACAAATCATTTTCACATGCACTACTAAAGGAATAAATAAATATAAGAACTAAGAATTGCCGTTCTTTTCATTGCATTTTCATTGCATTTCATGTTCAATGTTTTTGAACATTTCCAAAACATTACAAATTTAAGAAATTCTCTACTGGTGTTTTCTAAACCATTAAGTATGTCTTCAAGATGTAGCAAAGCACCATCTTCTCCTTGTTAGGATGCACTGTCAGTTCTCCACAGGTAGGTTCAACAAAAAATGCATTCCAGAAATTGCAATCCAGAGAAAAGAATACATGTTAGAGCAAAGGCAAAATGCAAGTCACATTGCCAACCATCTCATCCTCATTTGACTAATATAAATAATTTCATGAACAGTTATTCCATCAATAATTGTAACGCCTTGGCATTTAACAACAAAATGTTTACCACTACCGCCTACCCAGGCAGTTTCAACTTATCCCCCAAAATGGCCTAATTTTATTTCACTGAATATTAGGGCAAAAAAGAAAATCAAAACCCAGGCTTTGGAACCATTCACACCTGACTTTAAATCCTGGTTTACCATTCACTTTCTGTGTGACCTTGAACCTGTTACTTAAGCTCTCTCAGCCTTTGTTTCCTCACCTGGAAAAAGTGAAAACCAAAAGTGTTGCCCTCACAGGACTACTGAAACAATAAAATGTGACGATAAATGATAACAGCTGGGCACATAATAAAAGCTCAATAAAACCTAGCTATGGATATAATCTTCAGGTCTTTGAGCTAAATTCATTTTATAGGTATGAAAGCTGAGGCCTGGAGACTTGGAAATGACTTACGCAGGGCCATACTGCTGATCACTGGCAGGGTCCAGAGAGCCCAGGTCTCTAGACTCCCAGACCCAGTTCTAGACCTGTTAATTAATGCATGTGAAGCTTAGTGACCACAATCTTTCTGAAGCTGAAGACGCATGCTATTAAAACCTGGAAAGGCAAATTGCTCAAGTTGAAACTAGGAGTGGGAGCGGGTGGGTAAACATGCCTGTGAAGGGTTTAAACTTGTTTTCCAGGTCAAATTGTTGCTTTCCCAGAACTCCAAGGTCTACTTTCAGGTCAGGGCAAATTGCATATTCTTCGATTGTCTTGCTGATTTGGAAAATCTTATCAGTTACTGCTTCAGGAGCAGGACCTGGAAGTCAAACAGCAAGCAGTGGGTCATTTTGTGCAGCTGACAGGTAAATACAAAAAACACAAAACTTATCAATTCCTCTTCACTAGCACATCTGCCATTTATTCATCATTCGAGCAGCAAAGTATCCGGGTTTTCTAAAAGAAAACATCGTGTTGATGACCATTCATGCACGGTTCCTCATATTCAGATACAGCAGGATGAGAAGCATTTTATTTCCACCAAAAGGAAACAAAATACCCCTTGCTAAGTTTCAGAACCAGAACCCACCCAGGCCTCCCAAGGCATTGATTTTTGGTTTATCCTACTGAACATGCAATTGACCATCTTCAAAATAACAGCAAACTCACCTCCATTGGAAATGTTGAATTTGATTCCAAAATCTCCATTGGGCCCTCCAGGGTTGTGGCTGGCCGTCAGAATGATTCCACCAATGGCTTTGATCTTTCTAATGATGCAGGACACAGCAGGGGTGGAGAGGATGCCATTCTGTCCAATAACCAAGCGGCCAATCTAGGAGAAGAAATGCAGAACACACACTTTACCCTCCATAAGTCCAGAACCACTGCACAGAAACACTAGAACCAGAGGCAGATGAACAAAGAAATATTCTATTGAACCAGAAAAGATGTCTTTTAGTGAATATTTACTGCTTGAGTGGTTATTATTATTTTGAAGTAGAATATTATTGTTGTTGTTGAATAATACTGTTATTGATGTAGAATCATTATTGCTGAACAAAGCCTTCCTTCAGAAGGTATTTTGGGACTTTGCAGTTTTAGAATAGTGTATGACCTTGGGGTACTGTAAGACCCTGGCCAAAAAAAACACATAAGAATAATCAACACAGAGTCTCTCCAGACCAGGTTCAAAATCTGGATATACTGAAAGAGTGTGAGAAAACCCACATTTTTATCCAATTCAATCATACTTTAAATCCACATTGGGAGAAGAATATCAATTCAGTTAGCTAAAGGAATTCTAACCCAAAGAGAAGACTGTAAATTAAAATATTTGGAAAAGTAAAAAGGGCAAACTTTATATGAAGACTATTACAAAATGTATCTCACAATTTATGTTTCTAGTTAAGCTTGGATTTTAATGTAGTACCATGTTAGGGGTACCTGAATCACCTCCAGGCCTAAAGCATGGAATGCTGGGAGTTACTACTGGGTAAACCAGTCAGAACGGCCCACATGAAAGGGCTACAAGTAATAATTCTGTTGCATTCTTAACTCACCTTCCCCTATCTCTTAAAGATGGTATCAGCACAGCCCCTAAATTTTCCTTCAGTAAAATGATAGTAATTTATACCAGTTTCAACACGACCCAAATTGGACCAAAAAAAAAAAAAGTTCTGTCAGTTTCTCTGATGTACTTAGGGAAGATGTGACTGCTACATAAAAAATTTACAAAGTGAGGAATTTGTGCCCTCCCTCCACTTGGCCCTGTGAGAGAAGAAAGGGATGGGAATGTTTTTAAATTTTCCATTTGTTATTTCCTTTTGTCCAACCAGAGATAAATATAATAGAAGAAATGACTCAATAGTAGATGTGTTTCTAATGGGAAACATGCCAGTAAGATACCTGGATTTTTCTGGAACCATCACCTTTGCCACCCTCCCATAATCCCACCCCTCCACAACCAACCACCTCCCAGGGAGCAGCCAATCCAAATTCAGTCACCGCGTGGCTCTCCTATGTCTATCTTTGAACAATTTTTGTTCTATCCCGCCTCCCTCAGGAAGTGGTAATGGGCAAGGCAGGAGCTGTAAACAGGCTCCTCTACAAACTAGAGAAACCTGAAGAGGGTGTATCGATTATTACTGAGCTGCAGAGTGCCTTCTACAGCCCATGGTGCTTTCAAGTCCTTCTCACCACTGCTCCTCCCATTGCATAGATGAAGAAGCTGAGGTCAAGGGTTGTCACCGTCCTGCCCATTTATTCATTCTTACGTCATCTAACAGCAATAAAAAAAAGGAATTATGGACAGGTGCTATGGTAGATGACATAACAAGGTGACGTGGCATCTAGTGACAATAGCTGGGAAAAGCGCTGATGCTTCCAAACTCAATACAGTGGGAATGATAACATCTGACACTTCCAGCAGTTTCCAGGTGTGGTTCTGATGAGATAAAAGCCTACAGTTGCCCTGCCAGGTAGCTCAATTGGTTAGTGTTGCCCCAAGGCCAAGGTTGCCTGTTTGTTGCCTGTTTGATCTCTGGTCAGAGCATATACAAGAAGCAACCAGTGAATGCATAAATAAATGAAGCAACAAACTGATGTCTCTCTCTCTCTCTCTCTCTCTCAAACCAATAGTGTAAAAAAAAGCCTATGGTTGAGGTCATCCATAATTTTAATAGGAGCAGCTTAGAGATGGCAACTTAATCAACCAGAATGGCTGGTGGAGTTATCTGAAAATTGTATTTGCATATCAAGCATCCTGATTTTGCTTAGATTTCATATGTATTTGGTGTGGGAGGGGAGACTGATAAATGAATAAATATTCATTTTTTATTCATTTATGATAAATATTAAGCTATGTCACCCAAATCACCCCTTAATTCTACTAGTCCTTATGGTGACACCTACAGTAAGTAATGGTTCCAGATTAGGGATTGTACCAGGGGGTAAGAGTAAAAAGGAAAGTTGGAAAGTGGAAGCAAGGGAAGTCCTTAGTACCTTCTTTCTCTTGGGTCCAAGAAGAGGTACAGCTGGCCAAAATATCCCCTTCCAGAGCAGACGCTTTCCCATGAATCACCCCCAGGAACATTAATCCTCAACTTGATACTGGGGCGATATTACCCTATTCCTTTAAGGAAGCCTGAAGCATTGTAACAGCTCCGGGCTCCAATCTTCCCTCCTTCTCTCTCACCTGTACCTCTGCTGCCCTACCATGTCCGAATCGATCCCACCTCCTCGGGCTCACCCACCTAACTCAGTTTTCTAAACGATAGTTCTGTGCCCCTCCACTACTCAAAAATCTTCCCTGTACCACTGATTCAAAAATTCCACTACTAGGTGTAGACACAAAAGAAAACAGAGGCTCAGACAAACAACTTCTACATCCATGTTCGTAACAGCACTGTACACAATAGCCCAAGGGGGAAACAACCCAAAGTCCATCAACAGATGATGGACAAATGAGATGCAGTATATACATACAATGAAATATTACCCAGCCTTAAAAAGGAATGAAATTCTGATACATGTGAAAACATGGATGATCCTTGAAAATATTATATATTAAGTAAAATAAGCCACAAGGACAGGTACTGTAGGATTCCACTTAAATGAGGTACCTGAAACTAGGCCAGCTCCAAGACAGAAAGCAGAACAGAGGTTGCCAGGTGCTGAAGGAAAGGAGAATGGGGAGCTATGGTTCAGTGACTACGGAGTTTTACATGGAGTGAAAACAAAATAGCTCTGGAAAGGAACAATGGTGATGGTTGCAGAACATCATGACTGTAATTAATGCCCCTGAATTATGCTCTTAAAAATGGTTAAAATGTTAAATTTTGTTATGTATACTTTGCCACAAAGAATCAAAAATTAAAAAAAGAAGACTCTTTCTCCAGCTCCCTGATGTCTGCCGACTTAGCGATAACTCCCTGAGCCTGGCGCAGAGACCCCTCGCCCAACAGCTTCGCCCGCCCCTCCTCCCCTCCGGCTCTCCCTTCTGTATCACTCGAGCCACACGACCAGCCGCACACCCCACTGTTCGCCTAATATTCTACAGTCAAACGCGACAGGGAGGAAGCTTCGATTTTCTTTTTAATTGAAAATAGGGCCTGGTGTTTTCTTATGTTTCACAAAAAAAACAAGATCCATTTTCCTTGCCTGCTAGTCATATACACGGGTTTTAGTCACATTTCTAAACATAGCTCTGAGTTCAAAGCTCTCGGGGCCAGTGAAGATATCAGTATTATAAATGAGGCTCCACCAACATTTTATCATGCCTATGAAAGTTTCCTGTAACTGCATGCAGCTCTATGCAAACAAAAACAAAGGGAAACATCTAACAATGGTCAATCACAATCTACAATCAATAGATGCACCAGGTAAAAGTGTACTAAAGAGAAAAAATGATCTCCATGTAGCTGCCTGGGCTGAAAAGTCCTCCCAAGAACAGGCTCACTGGTGGAGTGGGCATGGACAGAGGTGAGGAGGAAACACCAACTTCTACCAAACTCTGTCGTAGCAGATTATCTTTCCTTTCAGATTTCCTCCCTAGAGATCTGCCCATAATCAAAAGGATGGCAAAACATTCAGAATTTAGAATATGTTAGAAAAAGGAAGAAGTCCAACTCCGTAGCCTCTCACAGGCTTTAGCAGATTGAAACGCTTTACTGGCCCATTAAATGTGCGAAGTAATCCCAGTTGGGTGGCATGACTGCTTCAAAGGCAACCCTCTTTTTAACTAAGAATGCCCTTGAAAAAATACTTAATAATATTGCTTGCGCTGCAACAACTCTTAACAAATCAGCGGTTACCATATTCGGTCGATTACCATCACTTAAATGCACAATCGAGCAAACCTTCGGATTGTAAAACAGAGAAAGTCTGTAGGGTCTGCCTGAATTACACATTCCTACCACCTCTTCCACATTCTTCAGCTCCACACAAAAATGAAATGAAGCCAAATACATCACAGCAAAGGGGACAGTGTACCAGATGCGCTCAACAATCCAGATATATGCGCAGAAATAATGTTCCATTCATTCTCCCTCAAAAGATTAAAAGCATCTTTATCCCGTTCCCTTTGCAGCTCTCCTCAAAGGTGAGATTTACAGCATGTCACATTTTATCTTAAAAATGTGTATGTGTCATAATAATTTCATATTTGAGTGCTTTATCAGCAATTTTTACATGAAAGGCATTCCGATTCAGAAACTAGGTATAAAGGAAACTTCATGTTTTAAGCAATAGGATCTACAAATATTTTTAAATTTAATTTGGTACCTTTTTTTAAATTTGCTTTTGCAATCACACCTACTTGGCATGTGATTAAAACAGACTGAAAATGAATGCCTAACACATGTGATGGCAATGCTAAATTTTAGGGTCCCAGAAACAGTCATTCCAAAAAGGAAATACAAATACTTTTTAAAAAATTTATGAGTACTAAAAAAACTGTGTGCTCCAAATTATGGCTAAGTATAATCTAAAGCACTAAAAATATCTATTTTGGTCTCAGAGGAATTTACAGGGCAAAAATTGCAATGCCCTGCTGCCCACCCTCCTACAAATTGGAGGGACTGTGCAAATTGTTAGATTATCAAGATCAATGCTTTCTGCTGCAAGACTCCTGATTTGGTTAATTCAGCCAACACCGTTTTTCACAATGCAAAGTGTTAGCAGTATAGTCTCTTTATAGTACAGTCTCACAGTTATTATCTCTACCCCGGTGCCCAAATTCACTGCACACAGGGCTTCTTTGTGTCCAAGGTCATTATAAGAGGTTCCCCTGTAACCGGTCCTCTTGGAAGGCTCACACCTAACATTTTCCAACCCCCTCCTAGTATTTCTGCATGACTACCAGGATTCATAAACAACAGTGTGCCCTTGCTTTTGTTTTCCTGTTTGACAAGTGACTGAACTTCAACAAGGATGCCATTGAAAGAAAACAAAACCCTCCTCTCTCCACTACTCGTTACAGCCTTCTTATAAAGGACAGAGTGCCCCTCAAAACTGGTTAAAATGTAGATCAGACAGCTAGAGGCTGAGGGTGCGCTTTAAATGTCTAAAAAGCAATAGGTACTTGTCCAAGCAATAGGTACAGAGCACAACACATAAAAAGTTGAACTTAACATTCCTATATCCCGATGTGACATGTGATTTCAGCAGTATTTACACAACAGTCAACCTCTGAAATCACAATGAAACTTAACTGGATGTGAGTAGAATTGAGGTGTATACCACAAACAAGTCTTTGTACTTTTGTATAGTTCTGCAAAATTAAGAAGTTACGTGGAGAACCAGAAACGTAACAATACTTATCGTATACCAACCCCGTTGGCGGCTGCCATCTGCACTATAGTTTCTATTGCTGATTTATTAAAATACCGCCCATCTCCACCAACCACCAGTGAGGATCCCTGGCGATCCTTTAGGTCTATGGAAAAGAATACACTCTGGATAAAGTTTTCCAGGTAGCATGGCTTTGCCTCAAAACAGTAGGTTTTCTTCTGCAATCCACTAGTTCCTGGCTTCTGGTCATAGTAGGGAGCTGTAGCAAAAGTCAACAGAGGGACAGGACCTTCTTCCATTCTCCTGTATCTCCCAGGAATCCATTCGCCAAAATCACTCATCTTTCATTTCCACCACGTGGCTCAGCGAGGGTATCCAGAAAGCAATGGAGCGTCCCCCAAATAGTCTGTCTGACCTGAAGCTGCCGCGGCGGCGGCGACTGAATGCCTGAAACAGAGGTTCTGTCTGGACGATCACTCTCAAGGCGAAGCTGGGTTAATTCCTGCCGTCATCGCCCCTGGTGAAAAAGTCAAGGGCCACACGCCCACCCACACCCACACACAAAGCAGATCTTCAAAGTTGTTTTGATGAGGACAGTTCTGCCCACGTAACCAAGCTAAATACCCTTCAATTATTTTTGCCTCATGTCCCGTTAGGGTGGGGAGAGCTCTGCCGGTGCTGCATGCAGGAGACTTCAGTTACAAACACCAGAGGGCTGCCAGATTCCACGCTGGGAGCCAGGCAGAAACAGAGCAAGTGCGGACCCCAGGAGCAGGTCCACGAATAAGACACCCTGGTGTGGCTCCCACGGCTCCCGACACCCCTTAAACTAGAGCCTCCCTGGGCATTCATCACTGAGAAGGCCATCTGAAGCTAAAGCTGTCCCATGCCATCCAGCAAGTTAAAGGTCAATCTTAAAATGGAAGTGAAGGATCTCAGTTACCTCTGGTTTTCACATCACTGTCATTCTGACACCCAAGAGATTTTTTACTCTGCACATGCAATTCCAGTTAAAACGGGGGAAAAATCACTTAAGAGAAAAGATTTTATTTTTTGACCACCAAGGGTTTAACAAAATAATACTGAGTTCTAGAAGAATAGATACCTACAAATATGCCATGAACTACCAACAGCTTGGTCATACCCTTGAGTTTATGGAAAAGCGTGAATGCAGACCTACCAAAACCTTGAAAATGTAAGCAGAGGTGAGGGGGTGGGGAGCGGGGGAGTGTGTTTTTCTGAGTACATGAGATTTGATCAAGTTATTATTTAGAACAATACTATGAACATAAGATTAAATTTTGTTTTAATTTTCTCAGCTTTAAATAGACTTGATTTTTAAGAACACATTTTTAGTGAAACGGTTTAAGTCCTTCGCATTTGAAGAACCTAAATTGTTTGGAAACACACTACCTGAATAAATTTGACATCCAACCCCATTTGGTCTGTGATATTTTATTAATAATCTTCTTAAATGCATACATGTGTGTTCTTTATCTGGTTCAGCAGAAGTTGTTCATTAAGCTCCATTGTCAAGGTTTTGGTGGACTTGTTAAAGGTGCTTAAAAAGTAAACCAAGTCTAGTTACATACACCACATGTTTGGAGAGTTTGACACGCACTGGAAGAGTCAAGGTTTCCAAGGAAAAGGTGAACAATCCACTGACAAACAGCATCTAGGTGTTTTCCGGATTCCCAGCAAGGCAGCAGGCTGCCCTCTTGGAGGTGAAATGCCCCTGCGTTCTGGGGTCTGCTCTGAGCAGGGGCAGCAGGACCACCAGCCCCGTGAAAGCCACTACAACCTGCAAGGGAGCCTGCTCTCCTTCCAATGGCAAACGGGGCTGGCCCACGAGCAGCGAAGGCCTCTGGACGTAGCATTAAAATGACCCACAAGGCACAGTTTTCCATTCCATGGAAAATCAGTAGGCCCTAAAGACAATTACTTTTTATAGCTTATTTTTGCTTCTGATTGTAGTTTTTAAAACAAAAATTCTTTAGAAATTAAATTACGAAGTAAGCTTGCTTTATTAACAGTAGTTTACACACCCACTGTTTCTCAACTTCCTGCAATGCATTTTTTCGGTCATATTTTTTAAGTTCGGTGCCAGGTTTCCTCTGGTTTTAGAAAGGCTTGCAAATTGGGCCAGTATATGCATCTTGACATATTTAATAATAGACCCAGATTCATGAAATATCAACCCAATAATCTTTTCATTGGGAATAGCAGAGCAACCAACCATATAATTGGTAGTTTTAATGAGATCTTGAAACCCAGGGTAGGTTCAGGGATGCTTGGTCACAAGGGTGCCCGGGCACCAACCACCCGACACTCCCCCGCCCACACGCTCCGGCCATGCTCTCTGCTGGTGGTCTGCCACTGTGCTGGTGACGCTCTTTCTGAAGCTAGAACTGGAAACCCAGCCTAAGGAAAGAGTTCTGTTCCCCAAAACAGAGAGTAACAGGTTCAGCTGCAACATATGTCTGTTATGGTGTTTGTCAATAGGCAAAGCCAGACCAAAAAAGACATAATCCTTGCCCTAGGAAAGCTTCTATTCTAAAAATGGGCCCGAGTCATAATTTTATGGACACTAAAGTACTCAACCCCATATAAAAATATTACCAGAAGCAGCAATGTTAGATGGACTGTGAAGTGTGGTAAAAAAAGGAGAGGCATTAAAAACATTAAGCTTCCTAAGACACTCAGACTAAGTGGGGCAGCTATTAAGAAACTCATTTGTTTTAGCTCTCCAGCAAAGGTTGAACTTCATCTTCAGGAACGTTACTGTCGAGCATAGCGAACCTAATTTGGCCTAATGAATCCGCCTGCATCGCCAGTACTCCTTCACAATGACACAAATTGCACTGAAACCATATGGGGGATTTAAGGATTACTCCCTTCAGACAAGGAACTTTCACACTGGTCTTGGGTCCAATCAATTTCACAATGGCAGAGTTATGAACCCCTTCGCTCCCGGCCTCGCAAAGACTCCTGGTTCCCCTTCTGATCAGCAATGATGCCTTCCTAGGAGCACACAGCAGAAACTGTAGACTTGCCAAGCCTTCATTCACTCATTTTATCTTTCTTTCTTTCCGCCAATATTTATTGGGTAGCTAGCTAACTATTATGTCCCAGGGCCCATGTGAATGCTGGACTCAGGGCCTAAATACATTCGCCTCTTCATACGAAGAGTTCTTCTTTAGCAAACACCATAGGAATAGGCACGGAGGATGGAACCGCAAACCCTGTCTCTAGCGGGAAGCCCTTGAAGCAAAGCTACTGATTGGGCTAAAAGCAGCAGGGATCATCAGATCCCCAGCCTGAGGCCCTGAGCTTGGGACTGGCTGCAGGTGCCTGCCCCTGACTGCTTGGGGTGGTTGACCCCAGTGACACGACACACGAGCTGGGAAACAGTTATTCACTTGTCCAGTAAACAACCATGTGCTGTTAAATGCCAGCCCCAGGGGAGGCACTTTGGGATAATGCAAACACCACAGATTCAGGAGCCAGGCATGGCCAGGGCCCAATTCTTTGACTCTAAAATGTCTGAGAGGTACAGTCTTGAGCATGTCACTCAACTGCACGGAGCCTGTAAAATGGGGAGAGCTCTCAACGTTGTTCTGAGGATTGAATCGGGTAACACATGTGAAAACTCTCAGCACCATGTCTGGCACATAGCGAACTGTCAGTAAATGCCAGCCCCCTCGGCCCGCCAGGTCTTATCTCTACAGCAGGATGATAACCTCTGCCTCACAAGGGCTTTGTGAAAATGACCTCACTGGATGTCCACAAAAACCTCTGCAAACTACAAAATGATGTAATAATATTTTTTCACATTCGGTGGGGCGGGGGCGGGGTGGCGATGGGGATAGAAAAAAAAGTGAACAGACCTTTGTTCTTAAGCTCACACCGAGAGAGGCCACCATAGCATGGTGGCGTCGGGACTGACCTAGAGGCGTGTGTAACAGCTGTGGCTCTCGGGAGGTCACAGTAAGGCTCAAGAACTACTTGGAGTAAGATCATAGAGTCTCATGAACCACACTGAAGTTTATTTTGTAGGCACGGAAGCCATGGAATAAGCAGGAGGAATATAAACTCACATATTTGGGGGGAAGTTGAAGGCTCTGGTAGTGCACTGAATAGCTTGGAGAAGTAGAGACTGGAAAAGATTCGCCATGGCTTGCAGAAAGGATTCCTTTCTCACCTGGTCAGCATGATTCTGCCCGGAGCTGCCCCTCTGCTGCCTCCTACACATGACCTTCACTTTGAGTCCCTGGGCCAGTTGAGCCCTGCTGGGTTTTCTTTTGCTCTAATATGAAGACACTACCCAGACATCTTTCCTCTGACCACCAGGGTGGACACCTAACCAAAGCTGGATGGAGTCATATTTTCTCTCCCAGCAATCCAGAATTAGGACACAAACTGATGACTGCTCAACCCAGGGTCCCAGCGCCAGGAAATAAAGCCTCAAAACACTGCTTGAAAACACCTGTGGGGGTTGAGGCACAGGGAGAGACTCCCAGCCTCACAGGAGAGTTCGTTGGAGAGACCCACAGGGTCCTAGAATGTACACAAGCCCACCCACCTGGGAATCAGCACCAGAAGAGCCCAGTTTGCTTGGGGGAAGTGGCAGAAGGGACTGAAATTCGACAGAGCAGAGCAAGCACCATTGTCCCCTCTTGGACCCCTGCCCCCACATACAGTGTCACAACCCAGTGACTGGGTTGCTGCACCCTGATGAAACCTAAGACTCCACCCCTCAAACATAATAGGCGCAACAAGACAAAAAAAATAGCCCAAATGGAAGAACAGGTCAAAGCTCCACAGCAAATACAACTACTCGACAAAGAGATGGCCAACCTATCAGATGCACAGTTCAAAGCACTAGTGATCAGGATGCTCACAGAACTGGTTGAATTTGGTCACAAATTAGATGAAAAAAATGAAGGCTACACTAAGTGAAATGAAGGAAAATGCACAGGGAAACAATAGTGATGGGAAGAAAACTGGGATTCAAATCAATGGAGTGGACCAGAAGGAAGAAAGAAACGACCAAACAGAAAAGAATGAAGAAACAAGAATCAAAAAAAAAAAAACAAGGAGGGGCTTAGGAACCTCTGGGACATCTTAAAACATCCCAACATCCAAATGATAGGGGTAGCAGAAGGGGAAGAGAAAGAGCAACAAGTGGAAGACTTATCTGAACAAATAATAAAGAAGAACTTCCCCAGTCTGGCAAAGGAAATAGACTTCCAGGAAGTCCAGGAAGCTCAGACAGTCCCAAAGAAGTTGGATCCAAGAAGGAACACACCAAGGCACATCATAATTACATTAGCCAAGATTAAAATGAAGGAGAGAATTCTAGAAGCAGCAAGAGATAAGGGGACAGTCACCTACAAAGAAGTTCCCATCAGACTGTCAGCGGATTTCTCAAAAGAGACCTTACAGGCAAGAAGGGGCTGGAAAGAAGTATTCCAACTCATGAAATCCAAAGACCTACATCCAAGATTGCTCTATACAGCAAAGCTTTCATTTAGAATGGGAAGGGCAGATAAAGTGCTTCTCAGATAAGGTCAGTTAAAGGAGTTCATTATCACCAAGCCCTTATTGTAAGAAATGTTAAAGAGACTTATCTAAGAAAAAGAACATGAAAAACATATATAGTCAAATGACAGCAAACTCACAATTATTAACAACCACACCTAAAACAAAAACAAAAACAAACCAAGCAAACAACTAGAACAGGAACAGAACCACAGAAATGGAGATCACATGGAGGGTTAGCAACAGGAGAGTGGGAGGAGGAGAGAGGGGGAAAAGGTACAGAGAATAAGTAGCATAGATGGCAGGCAGAAAATAGACAGGGGGAAGGCAAGAATAGTATGGGAAATGTAGAAGCTAAAGAACTTATGACACATGGACATGAACTAAAGGGGTTCATGTGGGTGGGAGAGGGGGTGGAAGGTGGAGGGGAATGAAGGGGGGTAAATGGGACAACTATAATAGCATAATTAATAAAATATATTTAAAAGATAAAATAAAATAAAATAATAAAAGACTTCAAACTGGTACTGCCGTTCTGGGCTGGTTCCACAGCCAGATCTCTGGCCAACCTGCACCTCAGCCAGGGGACAATGTCACCCCCAATTCTACGGGAAAGGTGACTCATCGCTTTGGGTAAGAGAAAGATTTAGATTAAGTATAGACCAGATGAAGTAAATCAAACTCATAGGACACAGAAAAAGTAAATCAAACTTACAGCATTAATATTTGTGCAATACGTTTGGAGGAAAATCTAAGTATATTTGGTACTTTAAGTACAATAGTGCAATCTGGGATATCAGTTTAACAGATTAGCCTCGTGAGTCCAATTTATAATATATGGTTGAATGACCTATTTTGACTTATGATTTTAAGTTAAGCAGGCAAAAGGATTTTATCAAAATTATTAACATCATTGGAACATTCGAGAAAACTTTGAATGTAGTATATTTTTACCTTTAAATCATCCAATGCAGACAACGTGCTGAAATATTTCAGGGAATGGACTCCAAGGCCAGGGTGACAGGCGTGGACGCCCAGCTCTGCTAGTCACCAGCTGTGTGACCTCAGACAAGTTATTTAGCCTCTCTGTGCTCCTAGTGCCTCACCTATAAAAATGAGGAGAACAACAGTCTCCCGACCCCACCTGGCGCAGTCGTGATTGACTGAGGTAATATTCAGAAAGTTCTAAAACCAGGGCGGGCACAGGATGCCCTACACAAGGATCTGCTGGCATCATTATTAGATTCTATGACAACAACTTGAATACTTCCAAAGTTTTGCTTGCTAGACAAAAAAAAAAAAAAAAGTAAATTAACATATTTGCTTTATAAGCTCAAAATATTCATAGGAGTTTGAGTAAATGAGTTTATAACCGAGATATCTCACACATACACATACCACCACCACCACCAACAACAACTTACATTGACAAGTGTGTCAGCAGAGAGTGGAAAATGAAGTAGTTGCACTGAGATGAACAGACAGGAGAGACAGGTTCCTTTCATCTCAGGCTCTGAGGGGCCCCGATTATGCATCCCACCCTTGGCTTTCTGGAGATACCCCTCTAGCTTTATGATGTAGTCCGCCTGATGGCTCACAGTAGTCTGACTGAGTTTCTGTCATTGTCACTGTGTTGAGCGGAGCTCTGTACGGCTGGCTTCCGTCTGCCAGCTCCAAGCCAGCCTCCCCCTGCTGCTGTCCCACCCAGGCAAGAAGACAGTAAGCAAAGACCCCCTCCCCTTCCCCTCTGAGCAACCTCAGTCAGCACCAGGGAGACAGGCGAGACTACCTTTTACTAGTTTGCTGACTTCGGGCAAAGTACTTAATCTCCTGGAGCCCCCATTTTCTCATTTTTAAATGGGGATTGAAAATAGTGTCAACTTAGACTCACTGTGGTGACCATTTGAAAGTAATGGGAATATTGAATCATCATATTGTATACCTAAAACTAACAGAATGATACATGTACATTATACCTCAATTTTTAAAAAATGCCTCTCTTAAAGAGTGTTTAAAAAAATGGTAACAATTGCATAGGTTTGTGGTGTAAAATATGGCGAGTTAATAAATGTAAGGAGCTTTGCAGTGACTGGTTCCAGTGCCTTTTGAGCACTAAGTGCTAGCTTAGCAAGTGTTAGCTTTTATTACTGCCCTGAATCAACCTGAAAACAGGTAGCTGTGTTTCATACCTATTTACAGGGTTGTGCATCTTAACAGAGTTGAGAAACATTCTTTAAAGAAAAGGAGAAAATACATTAACTATAAAGAAGGTACAGAGCCGGAAGAATTACAAGGGCCAGATGGCTTGGAGCTGTACAGAAACCCAGGTTCAAAAAGCCCCCTGAAGCATATTTTGAAGTGGAAAACCAACAGCTGCCTCCGAGCATGTACATCCTGGAGCACCCGTCAGTCTGCAGTCCATCTGTTTATCCACCCCAGTACCCTACAGTTACCGCGTACGGTGACTCATTGCATTCGATTTCACCAGGCGCCGTGCACCATGGGAAGGTGACAGACTCAAGCTGTCAAGAAACTGTTGGTCTAAAAGGAGAGTCAGGTAAGCCAACAAATCATTTAAAAATGGAGTAAAGAATGCTAACCTGTGAGCTTGCAAGGGACCTATGAGCGCTCAGAGGAGAAGTTATGGAAGGTACGCCTCCCCTCCATAAACGCCTTTCTGGATTGTGTGGTTAAATCTAAAAACAACCTCACTAGCTCCTTGTTACACAACAGGTGTAATTCACATGTATCCGTCTGTTAGGGCTCAGTCAGCCCGGTCATACACAATGTACATGTGAGGAGGGCGCCTGTTTTAGTAGAAATTACCAATATTCAACCGTTTTGACGCATAACAATAGAAATGTATATTCTTCATATAAAATTTATATATATATTATATAGCATATATACATCTTTATTTATATGTATCATATATATCTTTTATTTCCTTTCTGTAACATTCTCAAGAAAACTTTCATTTAAACCATTTAAGAATATTCATTTGTAGTGGACAGAATATTTTCCTTCTTCTGGTTAATACCGGGAACTATGTATTAAGATCCCACGGTGAAAACCAGGTTTATCTAAAGAATTGTTTCACTTTCTAATCATTCATGGTTCTATGTTTCCCTCTTGTGGTAGAAAACAGTATTGTAGTAGAAAGCCAGCATTCCCGCAGCCTGTAACACCGACTGACTCTAGGGGAACCCATTCACCTGGAATACAAGGTGAATCACGTCCCTGGAGTTTTGTGGCGGATAGTGGTGGGCCCTCTATCAAACAAACTCATAGATACAGACAGCAGAATGGTGGTTAGCTGAGGGGGAGGGGGTGGGGGGACCAAAAGGGTGGAGCTTAGTCAAAACACATGGTGACAGAAGATTAGAATTTAGGTGGTGAGCACACAATATAATATACAGACGTCACATTATAAAGTTGTACACCTGAAATTTATATAATGTTATTAACCAATGTTACTCCAATATATTTAACAAAAAAAAAAATTTAAATGAGTCTCAGCATATGATAGAGCCTTAATGTCTCACTGGACAAATACTGTCACCCAGTTCCCCTTATAAATAGCCTTTTAGGCTTGCTAACCTTTTGTCCCTCTCTGCTGAGGTCATAAGAAAATTTTCAGACTGAGTCTTAGGCTGGCCTGTGTGTAACAGCCAGCCTCCGGGGGTAAGGACTGGGTGGTGATACCTCGTCACCGGCTGCCTTGCCCCACCTCCCTTCCTGCCCTGCCTGAGCTCAGACAGTTCTGTTTTAAAGTCTAGGCCCGTGGGCTTACTTTCCACAATGGCCTCTTTGTTTGCCTGTGCTGCTCCTCTACCTAGAATGTCTCCACTTCTTCCTGGCTTCCTTTTCATTATCCTCCAGGACCCTGCTGGAATTTGTCTCCTTGGAAGCTTCCTCTGACCACCCTAGGGCTCCCAATGACAACAAGGCACCCGTCTCACCAGATTGTGATGCTCCTGGGATGACGAGCTCCACGGGCAGCTGGAGGTGGTACACCCTGCGCACGCCCCAAACGCACAGCACAACGCAGAGCAGTGAGAACGTCAGCGTTTGAGGGGTGGAAAGTACTCCCTCCAATATTGTTCAGGAGGAACTGCCGGAGCGAGCAGACTCAAGCAACCACCGCCCCAAAACCCTCATGGGGAGACATGGTATGTAAACAGCAGCACTCTGACCAGCACTTAAGCTACTCAGGGGCAGTTCCCCTTATTTGGGGGCTGGCCGCTGTGGCCTTGTGAGATGAGACAACTGAGAATCAGGCTGATAACACGTCACTGAAAAGTTAAAGTTATACCGAGCAGGCCCCCTGCCCCACCCCAGGCCCCGGGCGTGAAACGCTCTCCATACAAAATACATTACTGTTCAGAACTCTGTAGCCGACCAGGTGTGGAGCATCTTGATAGGTCACTGACACAGCTGAGAAGAGAAGTGAAACTGAGAAGGTGGAAGGTGGCGGGAGGACTATTAGCAAAGAGATGTTTAACGTGCCTGTATTTCCCATCAAAATCCCCACTGCCCAGTGTAGCAGCCTGCTTACTATGACTAGGGGTGAGCTATTAGGCTAGGTAACTGCCCATGCACTATCTTATTATTTCCTAAACACACCTCTACGACATATTATTTTAATTTTACCAGTGAGGAAAGAAAAAAAGAGTTCAAGCAGTTTACGTAAGATAAAACAGGTAATAAACAGCATATCCAGGGATCACTCTCAAGTCTGTCAGACACCAAAGGTATAATGCAATAAAATTCTTATGTAAAAGAAGTGATTTTGACATCCTGCTAACCTCAAAATGGTGTGGTGGCTTTACTTTTTGGTTATTCTTTAGCCATCTGAGCTTTGGACTTTGAGAGATGCTAGATAAAACTGCACGTTGAGATTTGTTTTGGCAGGAGGCTGACATGAGTCCACTGGGTGACTCTCCTAAAACGATTTCGAAACAACCCTAATAATTCACCGTTGGGGTGTACCTTGGAAGTAAACCTTTAATGCCCGTTATTTAATTGTCATTAAACTCCCTGGTAGGGCAGGGATTAGAATTAATCCACTTAACAAGTGAGAAAACTGGGTTTTAAATCAGGTAAGCAAAATACATGATACTGCACAGTGAATTTGTGCAGTATCATGTATCGCAATCCTTCAATCCCATATTTGAACCCTTCAATTCCAACCCATCACTGTTAACTGAAGTGGTTCAGTAAGATTCAGCAAGCCATAAAGTCTTCCTTTTGGTGTTACGTCAAGAATCTACGGAAGCACTGTGGATCACAGAGTTCTGGAATCTTCTCATCAGCTATTACCATTAGTATACTTCTACGTAGGACAAAAAAGGTATTAGCTATATGCATTAAACTAGTCACTGCCTTGCCTCTACCCTCACTTCTCTCTTCATTAAAGTTCCCTTGGTTCCTCTTTATCATTGTGCATTTGCCTCAAAAATCACCTCATCTGGGAAAAGAAGATATCCTTGTTCTCTTCCCAAAGTGGGGTTGGGTGGCCCTGTGTTCCCACGATTCCTTGAATAACTCCTCTCATTCAGCTGTAAGTGGGCTGAAGGGTAGCTACCCCCACCCATGTCCCCACAGATATGTTCACCTAAAACTTGGTAATATGACCTTTGCAGATGAAATTAAGTTAAGGATCTTGCAATGAGGCCAACCTGGAATACCCAAATGGGCCCTAAATCTGATAACAGGTGTCCTTAAAGGAGACAGAAGAGGAAAAGACGCACAGAGAAAGCCATGTGAAGGTGGAGCCAGAGACTAGAGTGAGGCAGCCACAAAGCCAAGAACACTGGCAGCCAACCAAAGCTGGAAGGGGCGAGGAAGACTTCTTCGCCAGAGCCTTTACAGGCCAATATTTTGGTTTCAGACTGCTGGTCTCCAGACTGGTGAGAAAATACATTTGTGTCATTTTAAGTCACCCAATTTGCAGTCATTTGTCAGCAGCCAGAGGAACTAATATTCTAATCCCACCATGTTCTTCTAACTACCCATGGACACTCCTCCACTAGCATGAGCACCCTAAGACTTTGTCTTATTCGCCTTTGCACCCCGACCCCCTCACACAGTGCCTGGTGCATAGAGAGTGCTCCACAACGCTTGTTGCCTGAACAAACCCGGGTGGTCCAGGAGGCATTGCCAGCAGACGTTTCTTGTAGCGTCCCATCTGGGACATGACATTGGCCTGGGCCCATGCTAAAATATCCATCTTCAACTACCTACTGCTGGCTCACGACTTCAACAAGATGAAGGTCTGATATCAATGGGCCTGTGATTGAGACTGACAGCAACTGTGAACCTCTGCCTCCCAGGTCAAGTTCAAAAGAAACTGTATGGACCAAGACAGGTTAAGACATCTAGGTGGTAGGGGTTGTGGCAGACATGGAAGACGACCTCTGCCCTCCAACAGCATCAGCATTTGTAGTAATCATAATAATTGCTAGAATCATCAGAATCTTCTGTTTACTAAATACAATGTCAGGATGTATGATAAGTGCTCCACAAATTTTACTTCATCCTCACATGGATCTTCCAAGATAGATGTGATTATTGGTCTTTCTATACCAAATCTACATATGGGGAGCTGGCTAAATGTGTGCAAAATGTTTTCTCATGGGTTCGACCACAGAGAGCTTGGTGTCAGCTGTGCGGCTCAGCTCAGGGAGGCAGTTTGTCTTTCATGACAGGTGCCAACCATACTCCAATTCCACCTGAGTTTCCTACACTAATTTTCCTTTCTGTTTCTTTTTTCTTTTTTAATGGATTTCAGTTTGCTCCACAGAATGCATTCCTCGAAGTCCCATAGAGGCGGTGGAACATAATAGTTTTCCTACTAAAGCAAAAACTCTTTCCCCATCTCCACCCTGTTACACCATCCTAGCTCCATTTTCTGGCCTCTGCAACTGTGGGGCAATCTCGTGGAGTCAGGTGGGCATAGACCTCACATCCAGGTTTCTGGTTCTGTGGCTTAGAATTGACAGGACTGTCATCTTGGGTCAGGGCCACTTTGACTGCTTGCACACGATGTCCCCAGGCCACCACAGGCGATGGCAGAGGAAAGAAGAGGCCAGAACCTCCTTCAGCATGGGGCAGTGGACTTGAACAGTATACAATACAGTAACTCCTTTTAAAGATATGCCAGAGTATTTTCATTTAAATTAATGTTGCTTCTTTCAAAACAATCACCTTGTGAAGCAACGTATTTACTCAAACAATGCTGGCGTGGCACCAACATTTCTGGAACTCCTTTTCGGGCGACTGTCTTTACGGTCTGTGGCAATTTCTCTGAAAGTCTTCAGTCATAACAAATGTCATCCTTGGAGAATAGATTTAAACTTTGGAAAGAGACAAAAAATTGGTTGGAGCCATGTCTAATGAATAAAGTGGGTGATCAAATCTTGTTACATCGTTTTAGGTGAAAAATGAGGCATGACTATAAAATAATGTGACTGGTTTTCCTAGGTGACCCATAAACCGACTGGCTGAGAAATAATTCCCATAGAGGGGTTTTGAAATGCTCTGCACACTGGACGCATCGCTGGAGCAAGTGTCCCACTCCCAGGGTGGTGATTTGGCAGGAGAGAAGACTAATTTGGATATATAAGTTCAAATATGTTTGCAAAAAAGGAGATCTGATTGCTTATACTCATGAAAATGAAGAAGCTATTCTCCTGGAGAAATTTCTCCTCCTTTCTTGACAGCCTGGTCTGCTCTGGACTGCCGTTAGCTGAGAAAAACAGACTCATCTCACGCAGAACGCCTTCTCGGGCCAGACCACCCACTCAACACATGGCCCCACCGCAGGCCGGGGCAAGTGCCCCTGCTCTGAACCCCTACACCATCTCTTTTCCTTTAGGTATTAGTTCTTATAACAGATGGGGGTGGATATTTTGTGTGTTTGTCGGTATTCTCCCAATCAACCTGTCTCCTTGAGAACAGGGTCACTTTGTGCTGTGCGTCTCCAGTGCACAAAACTGGGCACCCAGAAGCCTGGGACACTAAATCCTGTTCCAGACACAAACCCTCTGCCTTTGCTTCTCATGCTTCCGGGGTCTTCACTTGCTAAATGAACTGCCTCTGCCTGGCAACCAAAACTGAACACTCAGTCCGTGTAAAATCCATCCACATGAATTTATAGAGACCTATGGCAGAGTAGCGGTTGCTCACTTAGGCTCGAAAGCACAGGAGAGCGAGAGGGATGAACCGCTAATGCAGTGGGCTTCTTTTAGGGTCACAGAAATATTGTAAAGTTCGATGATGATCACGGTTGCACAAATCTATAAATACACTAAAAAATACTGAATTGTACACTTTAAATGGGTGGATGGTGTGCTATGCAAATTATATCTCAATAAAGTAGTTTATTTGAACAGTCCGCCACGATGGGAATATTTTTGCCTTGGTTGCTTTCTAAGATGGAGGTTAAAATAAATGATAACCAAGGTCTCTTTCAAAAACCTACTTAGGTTTAGAAAACTAAGTTTCTGTTTTCTCTCTGACTACATCACTCAAAAATGACTGAGTGGTTTTCACCGAGTTTGGAAAGCACATTCAAGATAGCGAGGACCGTCAGGTGTCACTCAACATCAGTGCTCCCTTTCCTTTAGCTTGATACCCACACTGTTCCCCCTGACACACAGCACCCAGAATAACACGGACATCTCCTAGCTTCCCTTGCTGCTAGAAGAAGCCTTAGATGTGCAGTCTCTGAAAAAAGAGTGCCTTGCTTCCTGCCTCCCATCCTAAAGGCCAGACTGACCCTGTGATGGCAGGCAGCCATCTGGGATCATGCAGGTGTGGGCAACAATTAGGGGAGGCTGAGTGAGAAAAGAAATGTGGGTCCCTTTATATAACGGGGCCACCACGTAGGCCCTGGTGTGCCCACACCCAGTCTACCAGAAAAACCTGTTACTATGCACACCTGTTTTGCTTAAGTAACTTATTTTGAAACAGTTATAGCAGCCAAATCTACATTTTAGCTAATAATAAAATTTGGTTTTCTACACCCAAACGGATTCCGAAGTGTGTGGCATCGGCACACTTCTCATGCCATGGCATTAGTGTTACCACCGCCTCCTTGGAAGGCAGACCACTGTCCGACCAACGGTTGGCAGCAGTCACCAGAGGAGCGTCGGGTGACTGCTGCTTCCACAACACGGAAGGGAGCTCAGGCAAGGACGAGGCAGCCTGCACAGATACGAAGGTTACAGCTCGGCTACAAGATCTTCTTGCAATTCAGACTCTGGATTGCAAACACCACGGCTGGTGACTGCTCCACGTATAACGATATGTACTTATCGGAAGGAATTTGAGGAGCCTCCCCTGGGGAAGAGCCATGTGTTCAATGAGTGGCAAGAAGAACGGGCATGATTATCTGCACAGCCAAAGAGGTGGCCCCTGGCGTTTAAGGACATGTGTATTGGTTTACATATTTGTTTTCCAATGTGGTACTTTTCTAAGAGATTTTAAGGGTGATTTGACTACACTGAAGTTTCACCTTCTGCTCTAACGTCAGAGTCCATCCCACGGGAAGATGTGACTTCCCAGTATTAACTAGATGACTGCAAATGACTGCCATCCAACTCCCAGGAGGCCAGGTGGTCCCAGCATCATATTCCAGCAGCTCAATTTTTACTTTTTGTGCGAATGATCGAAGGAAGAAAAACAGTCATGTCTGGACGTGGATTTTGCCTCTGCCTTCACACAGGGATGCCATCACGTGGTTTCAATTCGATCTAATTGTGAGACAGTGACTCCAACCCAAGTGGCAAGGTCATGTCTCCTCTCCAAACGCTCATTTACCTGAAACTTCCCCCGCATGGCCGTGTCCTCGGCCACTCCCAGTGGGAACGTGGTATTAGGAGCCCAGTCCCGGGGTGTCTGTTTTCTACTGTCACCTCTCACATTCTAGGAACACAGCAGGCAGTTCCCAGTCTCTTTTCCTGACTCTGTGACCTGTGACACCCAAAATCTTTGCTGCAGAGGAAATAAAGTAATGCATGCGGAAGTACCTTGTAAAATATAATATACGAGGTGTGTTTTAAGTGAGGTTAATTCTTGTAGAGTGTGAAACAAAAGTATAAAGTTGGCGGGTGGGGGGCCCCCAACCTACCTCTTCAACATGCTCTGTCCCCTCACCTTTGGTTCCACCTGGGACACTCTTTCTCCTCTCCCCCTCCAGGTCTGGGTGTGGCTATCACTTCCCTGCTCCCTGTGCCTGAATCAGCTGCACCTCTTTTCAGCCTTCATAGCCTGCCTCGCTCACCCCCATCACGGCTCTGACTGCATCCCTGCTTCATCCCAGGAGTCAGCTCTGTCCAACCGGCAGGCTCATCCTGCGCTCCCTGCCAGTGTCTGTGGTCTCGCACTGATGGCTACTCGGCGCACTGACTAAGCCCTCTGGGCTCACAGAGTGTAGGAGCCATTTCAGTTCATTTCAGCGACAGGTGCTTACAAGCGCGCTGGGTCTCCATATAAGGGACTAATATTTGATGGGAACCGAATCCATACCCCCAGATGCTACCACACAGTGGTCCAGGAGGGAAGCACTCCTTGGGCTGAACCAATCACACCCAACAGCAACCTAAAACAGATTCACAATTAGTTGTTAAAATAAGTTGTTTTCTATAGGAAAACAAGATCTCACCCTCCCTACATGCCATTAACACTGGTTTAAAGGGAAGAAATGAAACTTAAATCTGGGAAGATTCATATAACATATGGATGGTTATATCGACCCAGGGAGTGCACGCTGGTATTTTGCAAAATCATTCTCGGGGATTTCTGGCAAACTCATCAGACTCGTTTGTGTATGAAAAGCTCTGAAAGTCCAACTTAACACTGCCCAATCCAGTTTTCCCCAACTTTTAAGCCGGATATTATAACAACCCCCAGAGCTGCCTGCTTTGGGATACACGTATGTATGGAAAAGATCACACGGCTGGAACACCAGAAGACCAGGGTCCAACTCCACCGTTACTACCAGGTTGGGCGAGTCAGCCAGTCTTTCTGTACCGGTACTTGTCTGCCACATTACGTCTTTTCAGGAACACTGGGGTACTCAGGGTACAACACCCTTACCAGGTGGATAAAGGAAAGAATCCGTTTTCACTATGAAAACACAACGTTCAAAATGTCTGACACTCGTGATCAAACCTTTATTGGCTTAACTGGCAGTCCCCAGGGTGTTTATTCAGGGCTCGACTCACCACTTCTATCTTCACCTCAGAGACTCCACTAATTAATGACTGGGAGAAGCACTGGGAAGGGGGACTTCCAAAAATTAAAGTTTAACAAACAAACAAACAAACAACTGGCATTCACCCTCCCCCAACAACATCCCCTAGGGCTGCCCCTTTCAGATTTTCTTCCCCTTTGGAGGATGCCCGTGAGGAAAGTCTTGGCCACCTAAAGCCCTCGGTGAGTCTTCAATTACTTAAGGCACTCCGTAGCCGTTTGTAAAAGGTGGTTTCCAACTTTGAGTACAGCTTCAAAGGCAATGGAATGCTGGGATATGTCTCTGTGGACTTCATTTAACGGAAAATGATTGGATTAGTTCAAACCTTCCCAGTCCACTTTCTTAAAGGTGTAGCCCACTCAAATCATTCGCCTGAAAGCTCTTTGAAAGTCTGAAAGGGGCCAAATATGCCACTGCAGCACAACAATTATTCTGAAGGCATTTGAGAGAAAGCATTTTCTGAACTCCTTTATCTGCCTAAAAGCAGTGTCCTTGACTGTCACCAATCCCTTCCTGGAGACAGTTTCTAGAAACCAGGGAAGACTGGCTCTGCTGACCACACCACACCTACATAGATGCTATCACTATCACCAACATATACCATCCCACATTCTCTAAAGGTCTTCTTTTTCCTGAAAGTCATTTGTTTTTTCCATAAGGGCCCTTTTCTCCCTCCCCTCCACCTATTAAAATAGTGTATGTAAGCCTACATTCTAATTGCTTCCTTGAGTCTCAGCTTTCTGTAAACTTCTACAAATATCATAAGTACGTGACAAAATCCTATCTTTTGTTACCACTCTGTCTCTTGACAGTTTAATTAATAGGCTCCATAAGGTTATGGAAAGATTTTCCTCAAGTCCAAGAGAACAAATTTATTTTTAACATTTGATCAGTGTTGTTTAAACCTCTTATTGTGTCAAGATAAATTTGTAATATACATATAATACACTATATGTATCGCTGGGGCCCTTTGTACAATGGAAATTTGCACACTTGTTTATTTGGAATGGAATTGTACAATGTGAAATGACTACATGTATCTACCTTTTACTTCGAACTCTTCCCCTCCCTAGATGGCTCTTCACAGAGACGTCCGCACAGCTCACTCCTGCAGTTCATTCGGGTCTCTGCTCACCTCAGGTTTATCAGGTTTTCCCAACCTGCACACTCAAAAGACCGCCCACCCTATGATATGCTCTCTCCTTTACAATGTTTTAGTTTTCCTCATAGCATTTACCATCTTCTGATACACATGTTGACTTACCACACCCCTTCCAGCTGAACCCCACAGCTCCATGCCAGCAGAAACTGCTCCTGTTCACTGCTGTGTCCCTAGTTCCCAAAACAGGGCCAAGCACACAATAGGTGCTCAACAAATATTTACTGAATTAATGATCACTCTTTCCTAATCTAATCTTGCTTACCAATGGGACCTTTCCTGTGCAAAGGGAGAATGTTCTTCTTTTTGGTCTTTAATAATCCATGGCTATCAGATTTAGTGAAGAAAAATAGAACAGGAGCCCTGGCCAGGGGGGCTCAGCTGGGTGGTGCATGTACCATTGCTCCCCACTCTGGGCGCATGCGAGAGGGAATCACCAATAGGTGCTTCCCTCTTGCATGGATGATTCTGTCTCTCCCTGTCTCTCTCTCCAAAAGCAATGAAAAAAATGCCCTCAGGTAAGGATTTAAAAAATGTTAAAAAAAAAGAAAAGAAAGAAAACTCCAAGTTTTTAGCAAGACCATTACTGAAGCCAAGAAATAGAAACTCTTAAATTTTACTTAAATATTTCACATAACGAAGATTTGTGGCTAAGTGCCCAGCTCTAAAAGGTAGTCCTGTCTGTCCTTCAAGACACTTTGCCTTTCTGCCGTGTCCCCGTCCTGGGCAGTGGGCCTTCTGTGTGCACACTGTCTACTCTTCAAGACACAACTCAATTTCCATCTCTTCTTTCCCCAGGTCAGAATGTTTTCTCCTTATTTGCACTTTCTCTAGTTCTGCTCTTTACATGTGTATTTCTTGTGTTGTATCTCCCCCAAGAGACTGCACATTCCTGAATGGAAAAAGACAGTATCTTATTCATCCCATACTGAATGCCGGTTCAACATCAGAAAGCACACACAAGGGGAGAACAACCATTCATAAGCCCATCGTAATTAAAGAACGTTTTTTTTTTCAAACATGGGAGTCATAGCATGTTAAAAAGGGATCCAAAGATGTTTCTCTGCCAAGTCACCCCCGCCCGAAGGATATCAGATTTTAAGTATGAAAAACAAGAGGCCTCCAACTAACACCCAGACCCTAACACTCAGAGCCCCAGAACACGCTCCCTCTCACTGAGTGTTCTGTCATTTCCTTCTCAGAACTAAACATGTCCTTTCACTTGTGTTTGCAGCTGGGCCTCATGAGAGTTCAGAAGAGAGTGATCCAAGCCAAATGGGACACAGTGGAAGTTCTTCCACTTAAGATAAAGTTCTCAAAGCCCCAGGGGTTTGGTCTGAGAACCCGAGACCTTGAACCTCTGGGTCAGGTATTTAATACCCATTTAATGCAAATACCTGACACCAAAAGGGAATCGTTTGTTTAGTACTGGGGTCCTTAACTCTGACTCCTTAGGCCCACGAGGTCCTCCGGAGGGGATGTAATGGGGTCCATGAATTTGAAAGGCAAAACAAACCAAAACATCTTTATTTTCACTAACCTCTAAACAAAATGTAGCATTTCCTTTAGTTATGAATGCAGGCAACAAACCAGTCTTTATTTTTTATTTTTCTTATTACCACTGCTAATACTACTGCTGCCTGGGACGTAATCATCAGCAGAAATCACAGGTATTTTCATTTCATAGTGCAATTATCTCAAAATATTGAGATTGTAGATACCTCAAAATACCATCTATACTTATCACTGCTCTAATGTAAGACAATACTAGACCATCCACCGAACCTTGTTATTTAGTATATCAATAACAAAGACTATATCTTGCTATGTTACAAATTTGGTTAATATTTTAATAATCGTATTTCAATATAATTTTATTTCCTTTGCAATCCTTTGTACTTTTTTTAAATGAAATGATTCTGAGAAGGGGTCCCTAGGTTTAACAAAGGAACCTGTGACACAAGAACCCCTGTGAATTGATGGAAGAGAACATGATTCTTCCCAAGTTCCCATAAAGGTATTTATTTTATTTTGCTGAAGATGATAAACTATCCTTCAAAATATCTAAACTTCCATTTACTTATGAATTTGAACTTTCCCCTAATCCTAACACTGGTCATTTGCAGATCTTTGAACCCAAGAGTGATCTCGAGAGACCAGGAACAGTTTGAACCAGGGAGTCTGCAGTGGGAATCTCTTCGAGTTTTCAGTAACAGGGGCCAATAAACTCCTTTTTCAATTGGCCTAATCCAAGTTACGTTTTTGCCACTTGTACCCAATCGGGTTCTGACCACCCTGAATCCCTCTATGCTGGAACCAATGAGGATTAGAGGGTGGGAGACCATGCTGACAGCTCTGGGTGGTGGGGGCCGGGGAAGTGTTAGTATCTGCATCAGGTTGAGTTGGCTGACTCAGTGTCCCCATATCAGCAGAACGTGATGGCCTAAAGTCCTGTCCCCAGGTCCAGCAAAAGGTTTCTTCATACATGTCATCCAAACAGCTTCCAGGTGAGAAGGAGCAGCCATGTTCTTTTAAACGCACTGTTTCACCTGACCCTGACAAGAGCTTCTCTGGGTATGTACTACCACTCCCAACCCTTACACGTAAGGGGAATAGAATCACAGAGCAAACAACTTGCCCAAGAGAACCATCCTCAACTCCTCTGATTTTTATTCCGCCTAGAATTCCTCTGCCTTGGCAACTCCAGCTAAGTTCAGCTACCACCCTCTGTGACGCCTTCCTCACTTACCATCCTCTCCCAGGTGTGGCCCTCCGTGCTCCTGCCCCTTTGGAACCTGGCACGTACCTCCATCATGACCCTGAACACACTGTGCAGTCTGCTTATTCTTGTCTACCTCCCCTACTGGACTACCCATTGCTGAGGGCGAGGATATTTTGTATGCCAAGTACTTAGCCCAACATCTGATATGAAATCAGCACATAATAAATGTTCAATGAGAATAAACTTAAGTGCTGGAATACACTTCACAATTCCAGGGAACTGAACAAGGATTCATTGACTGCTACGTGGCCCTAGGTACTGCAGATACGGATAAAACACAAATCTACCTTAAGGAAGGCTACTCTCTAGTTGGGGAGTGTCACATGCAAACAGAAAATTTCACTGGGTTTGATTAGTCTATTCTAGAATTATAGGCCTATGGGAAAAGATCACTTAATGGGAGGAACGGGCACAGAGGAGTTGTTGGGGAAAGGTTTCTGAAGATGCTATCTGAATTTAACCATACCAGAAAAGAAGGAAGAGCATATTTAAATCCATGGTAAGGCGTGGGGCAGGGGAGAGAGACAGAGACAGAGACAAGAGACAAAGAGACAGACAGAGAAAATAAAATCAGAGGGCAGCAAGCTGAGGACAGAAACCTAGAGAATAGCTCGGGTGTGGGTAGGGCAAGCAGTCCAGGAAGAAACTCAAAAAGTGAGTAGAATCAGGAGAGAGTGGTCAAGAGAAAGAAATGAGAACTCTAAAAGAGTACAAGGTCAGCAGTGACAAATGCAACAGGAAACTCGGACAAGATAAGGCCTAAAATGTGGTCACTGAATTTAGTAACCAGAAAGTCAGTGGTAACCGGGCTAGACAAATTTTAGTAGAGTGGTGGGTGAAGCAGAGTCAGATGGCAGTGGGGTCGGGAAGGAACAGGAGGTAAGAAATCAATGATGGTGAATGCAGACAAGTTTTACAAAAATTGGCCAAAAGGGAGAAAGCAATGGAACAGTTGCGAAAAGGTGATAAGGTTCGGGCGCAATTTTTTCTCTTAACTGTTTCCTTCCCACCCCACACAACTTGCCAAATAGTCCATTTTCCTTTGGACCCTAAAATTCTTACTATGCTATAAGCTTTTAAGGACGAGCCTTGGGTCTGAATCACCTTTTTATTCTATACATTTCTCAGTTCACAGCTCAGTGTTTGTTGAACAAAGGAATAAAATGCAAATTCACCACAAGGGATAAGGAAGTAAAGGGATCTACTGGGATATAGCTAGTTTGTTCTTTCAAGAGAATCTGAGGTTGTCTGGAAACTCAGGAGCATGAAGAAAACAAATCCAGACAATGTTTGACCCAGGGAGGCAGATGGAGATTAGACCCAACTTAGATGCTGGAGACCCCTGAAGAACAGATCTTTAGATTTAAGGGTTCTGTACTGCATTCTCAGCGCTGCCCTGACCGTTCCTGCCAATTATTTATCTTGCCTAAGCCCCCCTATCCTCCTCCGAAACTTGAAGACGCCCATAATAAGCACCTACCTCACAGGGCTGCAGTGGGTTAAGTGAGATTCCACAAGGGCTTCTCAGGGTTTTTGGCAAAATGACACTCAATACTTTAATAAGAGAAATAATGTACTATTATAGTGAATTAAAATATTATTAAAGGGAATGAGATTCAGAAAACTTGATAAAGGTCAAATCTTATTTTAAATATAGAAAACTTGTTCTTTAGAAAAACTCGTTAGAAAACCTTTTATTAAAGTGAGTGAACAATCAGCTCCCATTTACCTATTTCATAAATGCATTTTTTCCGTATATCAGATTTACTGCAAATTCTATTGCAAAGTTTCACCCATCCGAGTGAACCTGCCCCATTGAGTTAACGTTCCTTAGGCGGGGAAGAGACCCAAAGTGTTGCATTAACTTCCTGGCAGGCCACCACCGCTTGCCCAAGAGCACCTCGGGCTATGCAGTTTCTGTTCCAATGAGAATTCAGCTCCAGGCCCCTCTGTGGAACAGATCCAGAAACACCGCTGGGCAAAGACTACTACTAACCTTTTCAAAAGCCGGCTCCCCAGCAACCAAGCCGCGCAAGGGCAGGAGCTCCGTCCCAATGCAAACCAAGGGGTGGGGACCAGACTTCTTAACCCTCTCCCGTCTCTGCAGGCCTGACACACTAGGGGGCCGGGGCTCCCGCCACCCCGCCCCACGACGTCGGGCTCGGAGCCCAAAGACAGCGGCAGCCCCAGACCAGAATAGAAGGCAACCGGGGATGCAGGCGAGGGGTTCTGAGCAAGGCGGCGCCCTCTAACCTTTCCGGGTTAAGGCGACTGCACTCCGCTCTGTAACTGTATCTTTAGTCGGGAAAGGTTCACGTAAATGTCAGAGGCCCCGGGAGGGGAGAGGGGAGGGGCGGGAGGCGGAGGCAGGCTCCCCAAGGAGCCCCGCTCCCCCACCCGCGCCTCCCAGCCTGCAGGGAGTCGGGGAAGCAGCTCCGGGGGACGGAGTGGCCATTTCCCCACAGACGGCGATCCCCTCCGGCCCTCAAAGCCGGCAAGAGCGGGCGCCGAGCGGCTGGGGGTGGAGACTGGGGCGGCAGCGCACGGAAGAGGCTGGGACCAAGCCCACGCGGAGGCGGGTACCGGGAGAAGACGGCAACCGCACGTAGCGCACGGCCCCGCGCCCGGGAGCGCGCCGCGGAGGAGCCGGCGCGCGCCTTACCCCGTTGGCGGCGGCGATGCGGACGATGAGCTGGATAGCTTCCTTCATGTAGAACCTGCCGTCCCCGCCCACCACCAGGGTGGCCTCCTGTCGCAGCGCCGGCTCCACCGTGGAGATGATACTCTGGATGAAATTCTCCGCGTAGTTGGCGTTGCTCTGGAACACCTTCACCCGCTTCCGCAGCCCGCTAGTGCCCGGTTTCTGGTCCGGGTACGCCTGGGTCTTAACTGTCACGATCTTCACCATGTTGGCGACTTGCTTCCTGGAGCCGGAGCGGACTCTGCTCACCGAGGGGCGGCCGAAGCACTGGCTGCAGCTGTTCTGGGGTGACGGCGCAGCCGGGGTCGGGGCAACGTTGGCTCTCCTGGCCGCGCTTGGCTCTTCTTAAAGGGACAGGGGACAGGGCCCTCCCTCCACCGCCTCCAGGCTTCATTAGAGGTGGGTGGAGCCTGTTGGATTTACCCTAACACCCCCACTGCACCCCCCCCCCCCAAACCACTACAAAATGAAACCCTCAACTCCTCCCATAAATGGGAGGGCAGAGCTTGGGGTAGGGACCGGGTCATAAGGACAACTTGAGGTAAGGTGAGAAAAATACAGAGCATAGCGATTTTCTGTGGTTTGATTATAGTATCATATGTAAATAATTATCTGGAAACTTGTTCTGAGGGACAAAAGTGCCAGCCTCAGCTAGATTTTGACTCCTCATTCTTTCATTCTCTCTCCAAATATTAGGATATGTGTTAGAAAAATGAGTCACCTAAAAAGGTCTAACTCGTCCATGTAACTTTACTTCCACTGGTTAGGGTCGTATACTAATAACTAAGGTTTACTGAATATGTTTCTAATCCTTCCTAAAGTGCAGGCTTCTCCCTTGCCCCCCCTCCCCCCGTTTTATGCTTACAAAACCGTGATTCAAAAAATAGAATGGCTCGTCAAGGCCATAGAGATCAAAGTACAGGCAGGAGGCCACCTCACGTGGGTGTGGCTCCAAAACCAGAGCTCTAACCGTGATATTTGCCGGCGGTTGTCACCAGATTTGATAACTAGGAAATCAATGGGCAGGGAGGCCTTGATAAACATGGGTACAAACATAAGATAAGGCTGAAGACAACTACCTTCAGAACCCACCAGTTATCCATGTAATAGAAATTTGGTGAAGAGATCAAGGACTGAGGTAGCTAGAAAGGATTCATGGAAGAGACAGAGCCAAGGAGAGGGACTCCAGTATTTAGTAGGAACCTCGAGCTCAGCACCTCTCTTGATTTGGTGACGGTGACTGTCTCCTCTGCTTGAGAAGTGTGTCATTATGGTGAAGTGGGAAAAAATGAACTTCTTCTTTCTACTTAACAAGAAGGGTGACCCGTTAATATCCGTGGGCATCCGTTTCTTTACTATAATGCACACAAAACCTGAGAGGATTTCTGCAAGAACCATTGGGGTTTTGTATGTCAATGGTTCTCAATAGTGAATACCTGGTAGAATCACCTGATGATACACTTAATAATTACCCATATTCAGTCCAAACAGATTCAGTCATTATCAGCTGATGTAAGTATCTGAAACAGAGGCCCTCAAAAAATATTAGATCCCCTACCCCAGTTCCAAAACCAGAACTTACTGTTAATCTGTGAATGTGCCCTTATATTTGTGCCCTTTTAGTGGTTAATTGGTGTGTCTTGATCAAGCACGGGGTCTGACAGACCTGCATGACCACTGACTCAGCAATCAAGTGTTGACATATATGCTGATGTAGGTGCTCGGTCAATATCGGTAGGCTGTGACATAGTCATAATAGATGAGTTCCAGGACAAATAACACGTGAAAGCTGAATCCTGGACTCCCGGGAAGGATTTCCAATATATACACAGAAATTCACAAAGCTTATAGAGTATCACCTGTGAATTAAGTACTATAATCAGCCTGTTTTATAGGCTAGAGAATTGACAAAGTGGTGAATGGAATCAAAGTGACCTAACTGCACAAAATGAAAATACAGCATTGAGTCACTGAGACTTAGAAATACCTGTCTCACGGAGCTGCATGGATCAAATTAGCTCTTGAATATAGAGCTCCTAACACAGTGCTAATAAATACTCAATAAATAGTAACTTTACTATTATTATACTCGCCTGAGGACATTTTTTCCATTGCTTTTAGAGAGAGAGGAAGAGAGAAAAGGAGAGAGAGAAACATCAATGTGAGAGAAACATCGATTTGTTGCCTCCTGCATGTGTCTGATCTGGGGATCAGACCGCAACCTTGGCATGTGTCCTGAGCAGGAATTGAACCCACAACCCTTCGGCTATGGGACAACACTGCAACCAACCGAGCCACACCAGCCAGGGCAATAACTTATTATTATAGAGTGATGGGCTCAAACTCAAATCCTGTGCTCTTTCTACATTCTTCACTACCTTCAGAACTAGGATGGGACTTTTCGAGAGGAATTATTTCATAAGTCTCTCACCTCAGGAGTTGTAACAATTAGCTTTAACTACATAACAAACCACTCAAATTTAGTAGCTTCAGGCAATCACCATTTATCATTATTATTATTATTATTCATAATTTTATGAGTTAACTGGACAGGTCTGCTGATCTGGCCTAGACTGCTGATCCTGGCTCAGCAAGCAGTCCCCTGGGTCCTCGTGTCCTGGTAACCATGCCTAACCATGCAATCTCCTTGTATTATTTATCTTGATGTGTAACAAATTGCCCCAGACTCAGTGGCTTAAAATAACACCCTGTCATTATTACAGTTCTGTAAGTCAGAAGTCTGTATGTGTTTGGCTGGGTTGAATGCTGTGTGTGTGTATGTGTGTGTGTGTGTGTGTGTGTGTGTACCAAAACTGAAATCAAGGTGTCAGCTAGACTGGGCTCTGCTCCCAGCCTCATCCAGTTTGTGGGCAGGATCCATTTCCTTGCCATTGTGGGTCAGAGGTCTCTGTTTCCTTGCTGGCTGTCAACCAGGATCCTCTCTCTGCTCCTAGAGACCACCTGCATCAAGTCCTTCTTATGGCTGCAATCTCTGACTCCCTCTTCTGCCATCAGCAAGAGAAAACCCTTGTGTAATTGGGTTAGACACAGCTAGAAAATCTCCCTTTGCCATGTAATGCAGCAGTTATGGGAACAAGATCTCATTGTGTTCACAGGTTCTACCTGCACTCAAAACTGACTTCAGAGATTTTCAAGTTACAACTTGAAAATGGAAAACTTGTTGGAAAATTTTCCAACTTGTTGGAAAAAAGCAGCAGAATGAGTCCTGTTCCCTGGTGGGTGACACTGAAGTAGGAAAGAAACCACTGCACCAGAAGAGGTCATAGAAAGAGAAAGGAGAATTCTTGACAGTGTAGACCAAAAACGAGACTGGATGACTGTGTGCCTCCGCAGACATTCGGTACCAAAGGGCAGGTGTTCTTTTTCTCCAATGCTTTGGCACTGTATGAACTAACCATACCTAATGATAGCCAAAGATGGGCTATCTCAGCCAAATGAATGGAAATCAAGATGCATTTTAGAGAAATGAGTATTATTTCCCAAACATCTAACTGTGGACTGAGATGTATATCTGCTCACAGAAATCCAAGTCTCTGCCACCAGAGCAGAAGGGCATTCTGAAAACATTAAGTTGTTATTCTAAAAGTAAGTTGTCTTTCTTGCACAGTTAGGTTAGGGTGAGATGTGTAATCCTTTCACCTGTTACCTGATTTCATATTTTTTCACATTCATACAGTTTATCTACTTTCATTAATTAATACTAATAAAAACCCAAGATGCAGTCAAAGATTTATCAACAGATAACTCTCATTTAGAATTACTTATAAGTTGGGCTTAACTAAATAGTATAACATAAATAAAAAACCAAAATTGTATATATAGTATCCTACTTGAGTGTTTTTTAAGATTTTATAAATTTATTTTTAGAGAAAGGGGAGGGGAAAGCAAAAGAGAGGGAGAAAAACATCAATGTGTGGGTTGCTTCTCATGCAACCCCTGCTGGGGACCTGGCCCACAACCCAGGCATGTGCCCTGGCTAGGGATTGAACTGGTGACCCTTTGATTCACAGACCTGTGCTGAATCCACTGAGCTACACCAGCCAGGGCTGATAGTTTTATTTCTTTATGAAACACACACATGCAAAGGACCAGAAGGAAATTTATCAACATATATAACGATCACCTCTGGTTTGTAAAATAGGGTAATTTCTATTTCCTTTGTGTTTTTTTCTGAATTTTTCCATGTTTTCTATAGGGAATTTGTATTGTACTATTAAGTAAAAATGCATCATTTTTTTCTTCTTAGTACTTTTAAACAGTAATTTTAATTTCATTAAGTTATCCTTTAACCTTTAGCTAGTATTCATGTATTCATGAATTGGTTCATTCATGTTCACTCTACAAATATGTTTTGAACTTCTACAAAGCACCAGCTCTTTAAAAAGTGTTAGGTTAACAAGTCAGAATGGTCTTTGGTCTCACAGAGCTTGCTATATATTGAAGGAAATGGGTAACGAGTAATAAATTATAATCGTGATAGTGCTGCAAGGAAGTACAGGTGATGTAAGAATGTAAGTAGGAGGGGCTATCATTGGAGGGAGTCAGCAAAAATATTGTGGAGGAAGTGATGCATAAGCTGAGGACTGGGAGGAGGAGGAGGAGGAGTGGGCCAGTGAAAAGGGGAGCATTGCATTCCAAGGGAGGGAACATTAGAGGGAAGGTTTGAAGTAAGAGGGAAATTCAGTGGCACCGAAGATTGAAAAGGCAGCCAGTGCAACGGTCACATCAGGCCTGCTGGGTGGTGTCAAGCACTGCAATCGTTATCATAACAGCAATGGACAACCACAGGGTTTTTTTTTTAATTGAGNGGAGGAGGAGGAGTGGGCCAGTGAAAAGGGGAGCATTGCATTCCAAGGGAGGGAACATTAGAGGGAAGGTTTGAAGTAAGAGGGAAATTCAGTGGCACCGAAGATTGAAAAGGCAGCCAGTGCAACGATCACATCAGGCCTGCTGGGTGGTGTCAAGCACTGCAATCGTTATCATAACAGCAATGGACAACCACAGGGTTTTTTTTTTAATTGAGGTAAAATATACATAATACAAAAATTATCACTCCAACCACTTTAAGGGTACATTCAGTGGCTTTAAGTACATTCACGTTGTGTACAACCATTACCACTATCTCCAGAACTTTTGTATCACCCCAAACTGAAACTTGGTACCCGTTAAACACTAACTCCCCACCTCTCCCTCCCTCAGCCCCTAGGAACCACCATTCTGCTTTCTGTCTAGGAATTTGACTCTTCTGTTCTCACATAAGTGAAATCATACAATATTTGTCCTTTTGTGTCTAGCTTATTTTACTTAGCATAATGTCTTTAAGTTCCATACTTGTTGTAGCATGCCAAAAGGGTTTTAAGCAGAGGAATACTGTGATCATAATAGCATTTTGAAGAGATCCCTCTGGTTGCTGTGTGAATGAATGAAGGGAAAAAGTGGATGAAGTGAAACCAGATAGGCGGGTGGGAAACTGGTATATTGTAGTTGATTGAGTATCCACCCAATGGAGATGGATAGAAGTGAACAGACTCAAGATATTTTCAGAAAGTAGAGTCAATTGCTGATAGATTATATTTACAGGGCGAGTGAAAAGGAGTCCTGTCGCCTAGGAATCTGGAACTGGAACTATGGTAAAAAGTGTAGAGATGGAAGGCAGTATGGAATGACCCATGGATTTTTAGACATGTAAAGTTTGAGGTGCCTGGCATGCCTTCAAGTGGAGGTACAGAAACAAGCTATTAGATAACAAAAGTCTAGAGCTTAGAAAAGAGACCTGGTCATGGGATGAATTTATAATCCATTAGCATATAGATAGCATTTGAAAACATCAGAGTGAATGAGATCACCCAGCAGGAGAACACAGAGTGCAGGAACAAAAGGTCAACTCCAAGTTCTCAGACACTCCAACATTCAGTCCAGAAACTACAATGTGAAAAAGCTGGACTTTGCTACCTTGAGAGAGAATTTATTTAGAAACATCAATCCAGCACAAAAAAGATTTAGATGCATTTACATGTCATCCAGCCTTCCATAAACCCAAGTTTAAATCTATTAGGTTATGTTCAAAGGCAAGAAAGATTTACTTCTTCAGCAAGTTATTAACATGCCATTAAGGAGCCTTCCTCCACAAGCCAAATTATTTGGAATTTTGTTAGATTTGATCTAGGTCAAAGAACAAGCAGTTGGCAATTCTGTGTGTCTTGAAAGATTTCTCGGCCTGAACATACAAATGTGTATAATTGGGAGGTAGATTAAATTCTGACCAGATCAATGCACAACAGTCGATCAAGTCCCATTTCCAAACAGTGTTCATTAGAGACAACTTTATCTTCACTCTTCACAAATCATCATTTGCATTCCAACCATAATGATTTCAAGAAATGTGTTTACCATAAGATATCAAACTTTGATGACTGTAACAAATGACAAATGGTGGGCACATGGAATTTATAATGAAAAAGACAGGTAGGGAATTTACCCTGGAAGCAGTAGATGGTGAACACTAGTGGCAGGAGCCATCAAACAGCTATTACGTGGCTCATAAACCCATTATCAAAATAAAAAATATGGAAAAGTAATTCATAACAACATGTAGACAAAGCCTTAGAAAGCACCTATACAGCATACAATAAAAGCATGTATTATTATATTATTGTTAAAAACATAAGTGTATTTATGAACAATCACCTTTTTTATCTGGTGGTGTAAGTGATGGTGGAGCAATCCATGTTGAAGATACTGAGACAGTCTTCACTGTAGGCCTAGAATGGTCGCCCCCACCTTTCTCCCACCCAAGAGTTCCACTGGGCCCGAAAGTCTCTCAACTGAGGGAACTCTGAGGAGTAGGAAGTTGTAGCTAATCTCCTACAAGAATTTTCAATTGTTTGTAGCTGGTAAATCACTAATTGATGACTCCACATGGACCCATACACATTAATTCTGAACTATGCTGCAAATGTCATTTTAGTTCATTTGTTAAACCTAAATCACAGTTTCTTTGTGGCTGCAGACTTAGTTCATTATGTGAAATTTTGATATATTTGTAACTTGCTGAAATGACCAGTTTCTACATATGGAAGCAATATGAAACCATTTAATATCTATTCTATTTGCATCCATAAGTTATCCAGGTGCTTAAAACTTTTATTTGAGTAAAAATTAATGGATACCTGGAGTCTGTCACTTTGAAACTAAGTTTGTTCCTGTGCCAAAATAATAATAGTTTCTGAACTCATGTTTCAATGTAAAATGGTTATTCATGAAGCTATATTTTTAAAAGATTGATATATGATAAGTTGGGCTTTTTCCTTAGAATTCATTTTTGGAATCTACTATAAAGGATATCAGTCTAGATTAATTTATATGAATATTTGATATGCAACTATTAATATTTTAAATGGCAAAAGATAAGATTTTTAAAAATCTTATGAAAGATTATGAAGGACATTTTTAAAGAAATAATGTCTTTGGTTATCCCATTTCATCAATGTTCTGATGACGGACCCCAGATGCTGTGGCAGACTAAACAATAGCTCCCCCAAAGGTATCCGTGTCCTAAACCCTGGAAACTATGAACGTCATTCTATATGGCAAAAAAGGGACTTTGCAAAAATAATTAAGGATCTTCCCTTATCCTGGGTTATTCAGGTGATCTCTGAAAGCAATCACAAGTGTCCTTGTAAGAAGGAAGCAGAGGGAGATTTGACTACAGAGGAGAAGACAGTATAACCTTAGAGGCGGAGATCGGAGCGGTGCAGCCACAAACCGAGGAATGCCAGCGGCCACAAAAAGCTGGAAGAAGCAAGAAACACGTTCTGCGGTAGAACCTCTACAGAGAGCACCACCCTGATGACACCTTCGGACTCATTTTTGGAATCTACTGTAAAGGATATCAGAAATATTGATTTTGGACTTCTGGTCTCCAGAATTGTGGGAAAATAAATTTAAGCCACCAAGTTGTTTTAAGTCACCAACGTGTGGTATTTTTTTTTGTTTGTAGCACCACAGGAAACTAATACAGATGCTTTAATTACGTGAAAGGATATGAGCCAGTCAACTCATAGCCCGATTCTCTCGAGTCCCAAGGTGGGACTTCAGGCCATCCTAAGGCTTTCCCAGTGAAAAACGAGCGAGGAAAGCATCCCGGGTATAGCACAGTAAAACACGGAATCAAGAAAATCACGGAGGTAAATATTTCCAAATTATTATTTTGCTTACGTTGTCTGAACAAATTAATTTTTTCTTGAGTTGTCTAGGAAACAGAGTTCTTTGTTTCTTCTGCTATGTACAATAGGATGCAACATACTGTGAGTGTTACCACTTTGAACTTCTGAATGCTCCCCATGAGAAGTAGCTTGGACTGGTGCTAGCAATTTCCCTCATGAGTGAATTGTTCTGTCTCCTTCCCTTGACATTATTGAATTTTGCAGCCCCTGCAAATAATGAGTTTTACACCTTTTTCTTTAGTTTGAAGATATCTTTGAAATAATTTCTATTCATTGCTTTCACTTTCTTTTTATCTATCCATCGTTCCATCCAAACCATCTATGAAATGCTCACTAAGCACACAGTACAAGATACTTAGGTAGGGTCAGATTAGCTACCTGAGATAAATCCCTGAACTTAAGGAGTTTAAAATGGGAGAGTTTGCCCTGGCTGGTGTAGCTCAGTGGGTTGAGCGCGGGCCTGCGAACCACACGACCGCGGTTCGATTCCCAGTCAGGGCACATGCCTGGGTTGCAGGCCAGTTTCCGGTTCCCAATTCCTGGCAGCGGACGCATGAGAGGCAACCATACATTGATACTTCTCTCCCTCTCTCCTTCCCTTCCCTTCTAAAGATAAATAAATAAAATCTTCTAAAAAATGGGAGAGTTCGGATATGTCTACAAATTAATGAAATACAAGGAATAAAGTATAAGCCACAAGAGGATTTTAATACTATTATTAGAATAAAAAGTTCTCAAATCAATCATTTAAGCTTCTCCCTTAACAAACCAGAAAAAGAGCAAATAAAGCAAAGGCAAGCAGAAAAGAGGAAATAATAAAGATAAAAGCAGAAATCAATAAAATTGAAAACACAGATATAAAAAAATCAATAAAACTGTAAGTTGGTTCTTTGAAAAACATCAATGAAATTCACAAATCTCCAGCAGGACTGATAAAGAAAAAAGAGAGATACATTATACTAATATCAGAAATAGAAAGGGGGGTATCACTACAGATCCCATAAACATCTTTATAAAACTCTATGTACATAAATGTGACAATTTAGATCAAATGGACCAACTCCTCAAAAACTACAGACCTCCCTTCGCCCAAGAAGAAATAAACAGAATGTTCTGATTACCTAAAAGCCTCCATACTCAGATGGTTTTAGGGATCAATTCAATTATCTAAAGAAGCAATAACCCCGATTCCACAAAACTCCTTCCAGAAAACAAAAGGAGGAAACATTTCTGACGCGTCGCACGAAGCCAGCACTGTCCTACTCCCCAAACTAGACACAAACATTGCAGATGAAGAAAAGGACAGACCACTATCCTCATAGGCACAGGCCCCAAAGCGCTCAACAATGGATTAGGCCATTGGATCCACGGGAATTAAAAAGTAACATTACAACCAAGTGGGGTTTATCCTGGGAATGAAAGGCTGGTTCAATATTTGAAAACCAATCAGTGTAATCCACCATATTAACTGTCTAAAAAAGAAAAACCGTATGATGATGCAGAAAAAATATTTGACAGAATTCAGCATCCATTCCAAATTTAAAAAAAAAACAAACACTCTCAGCAAACTAGGAATAAAAGGAAACTTCCCTAACCTAATAAAGGGCATCTACAAAAACACCTTCAGCTAACATCATATTAACAGTGAAGGAATGAATGCTTTCCTTTCTGAGAGTGGGGGAAAAGTAAGGTTATTCACATTTGCCGTACTTATTCAACATAAGTATGGAAGTCTCAGCCAGGGCAATAGGCAAGAAAAAAGAAAAAGCAAACCGACTGAAAAGAAAGAAATGAAACTGTCCCTATTTGCAGAAAACATATTTTTCTATGTAGAAAAATCCCACAGAATCTATAAACAAAAAACTCCTAGGGCTAATAAATAGAGTTTACCAAAACTCTCAGAATATAAGACCAACACACAACTATCATTCATATTGCCCTGACTGGTGGGGCTCAGTGGATTGGGCATCACCCCCCAAACCAAAATGCTGCCAGTGCAATTCCCGGTCAGGGCACATGCCTGGGTTGTGGGCCGGGTCCCCGATCGAGGGCGTGCGAGAGGCAGCTGGCCAGTGCATCTCTTGCACATCCATGTTCCTCTCCCTCTCTCTAAAAATAAATAAAATCTTTTCAAAGATAAATCATATTTTTATATACTAACAAGGTACAAACTGGAAACAAATTCTAAAATGTCATTTAAAGTAGCTCATAAAATACTTGAATATAAATCCAATGAAGGACGTACATTTCGGTTTGCTAAAAACTATAAAATGCTGAGGAAAGAAATAAGTGGAAATACCATACTCATAGACTGGCAGCATCAACACAGTAAACACGCCAGTTACCCCCAAATATGTTTACTGCAATATGAGTCAAAATAGCTAGGACAAATTTTTTATAAAATAATAAGACTGGAGAAATCACATTACCTAATTACAAGACTTATTACATGCAAGGGGGCACCCCCTAAAACACTCCCACAAAATTATCTTCTGAAGGGCAGGCCTGTGTAGTACAGGCCCCTTGAAGCTGCTAAGTGAGTGTTCAAGAAACTATCTGTATCTGTGCACCAGCTAGCAGTTCTGTGAGAGGCTGCTTTCGGCTTCAGTGAATTTTTTGAAAACTCTTTCAACACATCTGCCCATTTTATGATGGGTGATTTACGAATGTACAGCCCACACCTCACTGAGTGTTCAGCAGTTTTTGACCAAAAATGCCATGACCCCTGTGCCCCACCCTCTCTATTCACTGGGTCTCACCCCAAATGACTTTTCTGTTTGTTCATTTGTTTCTCCAGATGAAGAAACTCTCAAAAGGAAATGTTTTGCCCATGTGGAAGAGGTGAAACAAAAAATGGCAGAAGCACTAAAAGGCATCAAAATTGACGAGTTCAAAAACTGTCTTGAGCAGTGGAAAAAACATCTTGATAGGTGTATAGCATCAAATGGAGAGTACTTTGAAGGTGACTTAAGTTTAAACATGTAAGAATAAATACACAATTTTTAACAAATACATTCCAGGTTTTGGGGGTCCACCCTCATATAAAGCTACAGTAATGAAGACAGTGTAGTATTTTTAAAGGAAAAAAACCACATACATTAATGGAACAGAATAGGTGACCCAGAACTAGACCCACACAAGTATGTAGGATGATACGGTCAGTTGACTCAGCAAAGGCACAAGAGTAACTTAATATAGAAAGAGTAATCTTTTCAGCAAATGGTGCTGGGATAATTGACATTTCATATTGACAAAAAATGAAGCTCAACCTAAACTTTATAACTCATATAAAAATTAACTCAGAATAAATCATAGTTATGAATATCCAAAGTAAAATTAACTACAGAACTTTTAGAAGAAAACAGGAAGAAACCTTGTGACCTGAGTTTAGGCAACAACTTCTCAGACTTGACACCAAACATATGATTCATTAAAGGAAAAATTAATAAATTGAATTTTATCAAAATTAAAACCTTGTGTACTCCATGATTCAGTTTAGAGAGCGAAAAGGCAAGCTACAAGCTACAGACTAGTAGAAAGTACGCAAATCACATATCTAACAAAAGATATATCAAGAATTTATAAAGAACCCTCAAAACTCAACAGTAAGAAAACAAACGACCAATTAAAATGGTGAAAAGACTTGCAGAGACACCTCACGATGAGGATATACCCAGATGGAAAAGAAGCCTATAGAAAGATGTGCCCTCACTAGCTCCTTAGGGAAATGCAAATGAAAATCACTATGAAATATCGCTGCACATCTACTAGACTGGCTAAAGTAAAAAGTACTGACAATACAAATTCTAACAATACCAAGAGCCCACAATACCAGCTGGAACTGATAGTACCAAATGCTGATAAATACTGAGAGCCCACAACACCAGCTGGAACTCTTAGACATTGCTCATAGAAATGCACAGTGGGAGTCACTATGAAAACACTGGCAGTTTCTTAAAAGTCAAATATACACTTACATACCACCTGACCCAGAAATCTCACCTTTGGGTATTCCTCTAGAGAAATGAAGACTTATGTATGGTCACATAAGAACTTGTATGTGAATGTTTAGAATGGTTCTTTTAATACTGTCCCAAACTGGAAACAACCTAACAGATGAATGAGTAAACATACTGTGATACCTCCATATAGGGAAATACTACTCAGCAATAAAAGGAACAAATTATTGAAATGAACAACTTGGTTGGTTCTCAAAGCCATTATACTGAGTGAAAAAATTCAATCTCGAAAGGTTATAAACTGCGCAATACCATTTCTATGACATTCTCAGAAAGAGAAAACCATAGCTATGGAAAACAGATCAGTGATTGCCAGAGGCCAGAAGTGTGTGGGGGGCATACGTGTGCAAGAGGTGGGGTGTGTGTGTAAGAGGACGAGGATGTGATTGTAAGGGATAGTGCAAGGGAGTTTTTGATGATGGAACTGCTCTGTGTCTTGACTGTGCTGGTGTTTAAATGGAGCTATACTCATACATGAGTTAATAGAGCTATATGCAATCTTGCCCCCTCCCAAAATAAGGTCAAATTTATTGTGAAATAAACATTTCACAATAAATTTTAAAATATGAAATAAAAACATGACAAAAGAAAGCATTCGTTTTAAAATAGAACTCGCAAAGTAGAATAGTTTCTTCTGGATTGGAGAAAAGATGAAAGGCTTCATGAAGGATGAGGCATTTAAAAATGTATGTTAAAGGTACAATGTGTAATACTTGTTCACAATCTATCTTTTCTGATAGGCTATATATAATGAGAGCAGGGACAACGTCTAACTTGCTCACCTTTGTATGTGCAGTAAGCAAAGCAGTGTTCTATACATATATACACTCTATACATACATATATACACACTCTACACACACATATATATGAAGTCTGTCCGGAAAAAGTCCAGCCATCACTAATATAACAAGAAAGGTTTGCATGACATCAGTGTAACCTGGCAGCCAAGGAGAGTGGACTGGGATGTGCATGGGTGAACAATAATGACTTCACTGTACTAGTCAGTGGGGGCAGTACATGTCCTTGAGTGAGCATGTGTACTGTGTGGCCGTCACATTCAAAATGACTCAGCGAGTAGAGCAATGAATCTGCATCAAACTTTGTGTTAAGCTTGAACATTCCTCTGTGGAAACTATTAGGCTAAATCAGAAGGATTCTGGAGGTGATGCAATGAATGCAATGCAAATAAAAGTGTGGCACAAATGCCTCCAAGACGGTCAAGAATCTTTGGAAAGGAATCCACATTCTGGAGGGCCTGCAATAAGCAGCGCACCTGAGAGTGCTGAATGTGTACGGGCTGCAGTCAACAAAGATCAGCGACTGGTGGTGTGAGAACTAGAAGCTGATCTGGGGATTTCGAAAACTACTGTGGCTGAGATTTTGACACAGGATCTGGGCATCAAACTTGTTGTAGCAAAATTTGTTCCATAGATTCTGTTACCAGAGCAGAAGGGACATCGTGCTGCAGTAGCTAAAGACTTAATTCGAACTGCTACCAATGAACCAGATTTCCTCAAGAAGGTCATAATTTTGATGGAGACTGAGGCGTTATTGTCCTATGTTCTTGTATCTTCTTCACTAAATATCTCTGTTTTCCATTATGTGGCTGGATACTTTCTGGACAGACCTTATACTCAGTAAGTATGTGATCAATTGACCTATTGCCTACGATACTAATAGGCAAAGATACACTTCAGCAAATCCTACAGAAGTAAGAAACATGAGAAAATGCCTAAAATTTCCTTTCTCCCCTTTTCAAATTCCTCTCATCCTTTTAAGATTAGTTCAAGTTCAAATTGTCCTAATTCTTCCAACTTGTCCAATCAAGCTTGTTCTATCAAACTTCATCTAATAAGTGTAGTACTTAATGATTTAAAGCCTATGACTCATCTTTAATAGTTATCAAAATGTGCCTTTTTATATTTACTGTTAACTACATTGTATTGCATGACTAAAAACAAATCAAAGCATTACTTATCTTCAAACTGTATCTCATTCATTCCTCCAAGCTTCCAAGAGAATCTCACCTCCCTGCCCTGCCCCACATCTGTTGCCAGACCGTCATCACTAGTTTACGCTTAATGATCAGTGTTTGTTGGCTTAAGACAATATTATTCCTTAACAGGGTCACGAGTAACTCATTTCCTCAGCCAAGTCTTCTATTCCTGAGGACAGAGAGATGTCTATTACTTCTCTCTTATAACTAATGCCACGTGTACCAGGTGCTCATTAATCGCATGCCCCTACTGACCATCCACCAGCCTACTTTTCTCCTAAACTCGTTACTGGTCTGCTAAGAAGAAAACGAGTCTTTCAAGGACTGAATTCAGAAATTTTTATGACGGGTGTTTAGAAAAGGAACAGAAACATTTATTTTCAGTAGTTTTGTGTATTCATATCTGAAATTGCCCGAAAGCATACAATGCTAGTATCCTGTAACTGGCACTGTTGTATTTACATGTTGACATTAACCTCCTTTAGATGGTTAAACGTAAGCTGGACTTGAATTTAAGTTGGTTTACCTTTGTGTTACATTGTAATGGATAAAGAATGTGTATAAAGTGTTGGGTAGTTATTGTGTCCAAAAGAAATTGAAAATATATATATTCACTTTGGGAGAATAGAACCATATCTCTAACCCCTTTAAAATATGTGGATATTCTTTTTAACATTCAAATATATCTTTAGTAATATATTATGTAAAAATAGAGTAGCTATTTTTAACATACAAATTCATTGTGATCAAATATCACAAATACAGTCAGCTTATGAATTATTCATGAGAATTGAAAATGCCTATCCTTCATCTTCCTTAGACAAAATTCACCATAGTTAATAAGCACAGACACTTCAAAGTAACCAAAGTCCTCTACCCCTTTCAGCAACCATTCTTAGTTCCTGTTCCCTAAACTGTCACTCCACACGAATCTCATCAACTTTCCCTAAACAGTTCTTCTATTTGCCTTATTCATATCATTACATAGCTTCCCCCCAGGAATTAAGCTACGCTGAGTAGCAAAGATAAGCTTTATAATCCTATGTAAACCTAGCAGTGGTACTTCTAGGTGCTCTTACACTTGTAACTTCATGAAGTTGTCCAAGTTTCAAATGTAACGGAAGTAAAACCAATGTATCACCGAAGTAACAATCAATAAAAATTTATTGTGCATTCACCAAAAAGGCAGTTTGTAAAGTGGAACACTCAACCCAAAACATGGAGTGAGGCTCAGGAATATGTTGTGATAAAGCAGCTTGTATAATGAGAATGCAGTGACTGTTTAGTCTTCACATTGATTGGTTATATTAGAATTTTCAGTGGCTACTTCCTACCAACCTTGGGCAACAGTTCAAGTTTTGTTTATGATTTCCAGAGACATAAGCAAGAAATGACCCAAGTCAAGCTAGTCTTGCAAAATAAGCTAAATAAAGGTTTATTTGTATGATTAAACCGGTTTTGTCTGCTCAGGGAATTTTTAAGGTTGGCCTCTGTTTGTTTTTCGATTTTAACAAAGTGAAAGTCAGTACCCTTTTAAGAGAGGATGACTCAGTATCCACTTTGTAAGTTAGAAACAGTTTTTGTATATTCTCTGATAAGAATGGGTGTACTTGCCTGTGCATGAATGTATTCACAGTATATAATACATTTCAACAAAGCAAGCTTAGAAATCATAAAGGACTTAACCCAGTGCTGAGAAATATTATGAATCAGTGACTGTCTCTCGACCCCCTCAGCCCCCATCCCTGACCAAAGAAAAATGAAATATGCTCACCCTCTAGTGGCCAAAATCTGAAATACATTTCCATTTTCCTGGATTATATTCAAAATCTGGTTAGCGTAGTATATTAAGTTTCTGCTTCATATTTAACCCACACCAAAAATAGATCTAAAAGAAGGCCACTGGCTTTAAAAAAAAAGCAGAAACAGGTCTACTACAGTATCAAAGGAAAATCAACAAAATTATTAAGTACAGTAATTTAAAAATTGCTTATGACAGCATTTGATACTTAATGGCAATTTGGTTTTAAAATTTTAGAATGGTAGAATTTTAAGGTAGGAAGGAATTACTGATCATTTAGTCTATTCCGCTCTCATTTAGAACTGCATGTTATATAATCAGTGAAAAAATTAAATTTTTATTTCATTTTTTTCATTGTTTTTAACCTGTTATTTAAAGACATGAAAAACAAAGTCTGCCTACATGGGATTAAATAATAACGAGACATTTTTCCTTATGTTTCTATTTAGAATTAGGAAAAATTCATACCACATATAAGTGTATTTTAATTAGCTTCCTGCTTTATTCAACCATCAACAAGTACTTACTGCCTCTCCATTATGGTTTCCATGGCATAGGCTGGAATTACAACTGTCCTTGCTTTCAGCCTAGTGAGTACAGACACACAGAAATTCCAGGATAGTATGATGAATGTGACAACAAAGAGTAAACACAAAGTACTAGGGCCATCAAACTAGTCTTGGTGGGGGTAGTAATCAGGAAAGAATCCTTGGGAAAGGTGACATTTTCTAAGACCTGAAGCAAGAAAAGTGGAGGGAAGAGTTATTCTATAGGCAAGAAAGAAACATTATATCCAAAGGGCCTGAGGTGAGAGAGAATGTAGAAATCGGGAGAAGCTACAGAAGTCTGTGAAGGAACAGTCAAAGGTGGGGAGAAAATCTGAAGAATATGGTGTCCCAGAAAGATCAACAATGTCTAACACCCAAGGGAAGGCTTTAAAACCTCCACTGGGTTTAACGACAAAGAAGTTATGAGAGTCCACGGATGGGAACGGCCAGGAATGGGAGTAAGAAAGCGGACACAGCAAATGTGGACAACAGAAATAACGATAGAGGGAGAAGGGGAGTGAGACGTTTCTTAAAGATGAAAAGTCTATACGTGTATAAACTAGCAATGGGAAGAAGCCAACACGGGGGGGCGGGGTGTTTATCAATAAAACTCACTCATCGGAAGCTTTAATGAGGACACTAAAGAGACAGGCAGGAAGGACCTGGAACACTGGAGAGATTTGGAAGATGTAGATTTTGTTTGTGTGCTTTTTAAAATTAAGCCACATGCAAAGTTACCTTTGAAAACACTATAGTTAATCTGGGCAAAACTACCCTAAAAAGGGGAAGCACCTCTCAAATTAAAAAAAAAAAACACATTCTTATGTGTTCATCAACTATGTTTGGTTGCATAAAGAATTACAATCAACCTGTAAGTCAGGTATTTCAGGACTTGAATTAAATTTTTCTTAGATATTCTAATACCACATAGTAGTGAATTAGTCTTTAAAAAGTTATTTTCTTTAAAGTCCAAAAATGTAACCCAGTTTATATTCATTAAGTATCTGATTCCCCTAGATTTTTATTCATTTGGCAGAAAGTTTAACTTGAAACATAGTATCTTGCTTTTGTGCTGACTAATGAAGAACGGCACTGTAAGACCTGTCCCCCCACCCCGCCAGAGTGAATAACTGAAGGGAACCAGGCCTGCCCATCTGAGCAGTGATAAGGCTCAGGGCTCCCTGTTCCCTTTCTTGTGTCTCCACGTTCCAGTAACACTTCTGGTCACCTACCATCATCCTGCTACAAAGAGCAGTTTTACAACTCGGGGCAAAGATGCCTTTCTTACATGCTCTTGGTAACACAGCCAGATAATTTATTTCCTGCAACTCAATAAATACTTTGTCAAGTAGAATATTCAGTCACATTCATTGGATTTATAAAGCATTTGAGTTGCAATAAAATGCTTTCACATTGCATTACTTTTTAAAACTTAAAAGAATTTACGACTGAAAAAATCATCTAAAGAATTCACACTTCTAAATAATGACTACCCATTTTACAGATGTCTAAATCAAGGCCAAAAATCCAAATGCCACTTAAACTGTGTGCTAGCACGTACTAAGTACAACACAATACAGGACCATACTAACATTCACATTTCAAAAGCTGATATTAACTAGCCAATCATTCTGTTACTTATACGGTTATATAGTCCTCGATTGCTTAGTATAGTTTTTTATGTACTGTATTATTTCATTAAGTGCTATTTAGACTTAATTCTTATTGCAAAATACATTAAAAGTAATCCATAAGTAAATTGATTTTTAAAATCATCAAAACAAAGTATTCCTAGTTGTGATTAGATTTTGGCTGCAATTATAAAATGAATTTCTCCAGATTTTGCTTTAATTATATTTCCTGATTGGAAAATTAAATATAAATGGCTGTTTCTACATTTACATTTTTCCTTTTATTAATTTTACTAATGTGGTCACAAGTTTGACATCTACAGTACATTGGTAACAGAGTTGAATACTATAGTTGAAATAAGCAAATTACGTTAAGTGTGGCAAGTTTTAAAACGTCAACTGGGAGTGATTGTGCATTTCTCCTGCGTCTGCATCCGTACCCTCAAACTGAAAACACAATCTGTGCTCACCCTCACTGGGCCAAGGTGCATGACTCCACCGGGTTGGGGCAGAAGCTCTTGTACCTTTTTGCAGGCCCAGCTTTTCAAGAGCAACAGTGTTGAACACAGGCACCCCATGGAGCATGGTGGCAACGCTGGGTTTTGCTTTGCTTCGACTAAAAATGCAATTACAGAATCCTGCTTGTGTGCACCACCTGACCCCCCCAGGGCCTGGGTTAGCACAAAGGACACTTTAATATCCTCGTATGAGGTCGGCAGAGAGTTTCTGTAGGTGTAGTTCCTTGGGTGGGGTGGGGTGGGGATGGGATATTTAGAACGGAGACGCAGTCTTCCAACATGCTGTTGGTGATACAGCTGGAACCAAGATGGGATTCACAGTAACTTCTTTTCACTAAACGCATTAACAGTCCATGCAACAACCTCAGTGCCTTTAGGTGACCACTTCTTCAAGTAGCCTGAGGAAATGAAATCCTTTTGCTTGAGGAAAGCTGAAATTCCACACAGGTACAAGATATTAGATATGCTCCAATCAAGCAAAATAGCCATTATCATAATCATGGATTGTTTCCAGAGTTTTCTACGTCCTCTATGGCTAAGACTTCAAGGTCCATGAGTTAAAGCTATTACTACAGTGTAATCTGTTTTTCTCATCTTATAGATAACTTCTGGCAAGAGAGAGCAGACAAAACGATTACTGTACAGCAGAGGAAACTCCACATAAACTTTCTTTGAACATCAGTAGCCATATTTGTATGGCCTTTAACATCAAGGATTGCGAGGTTTTGGTTCGGGCGCTCTGCACTGGCTTCCCTCAGGGGAGGGAGCTCCTCCTCTGGGAAATCATTTCTGAATCTGGGATTTGCTGTAGCATTAAGCTTTCTAATTTATTCAAGTGGCAAATGATACATTGACCACTCCCATCAGTTAACCTATCTACTGTGCCATCACATAGTAAGAAATAAATCCTGTCAGAAGTTAACTCAGCATCTAACCCCAGCCTGTTGCTACATTCTTAGCTGCCTGCCAGTGGCTGCCGGCCCATTCTGGAGCACGCTGTGGCTCCCACTACAGGGCAATGGTGGAACACGCCCATCCGGCAAGCACATGCAGGGCCCTGAGAAGGGCACAGGCTCAAAGTCAAAGAGCAGCAGCAGGAGGCAGAGACTACCGAGGAAGAGGCAGGCATTGCGGGGGCTGCGTGTCACCAGCAGCGACAGCAGCAGGAAGGAAAGGGGACCCAACAAGGCCCCTGGTTCTTCCACAGCCATATGCCTGCGACCGTACAGGCACAGGCAGGAGCCCCAGACCCGCAGGTTCCCTGCACAGGGCATTGAAAAGCCAAGAAGATCACACAGGCACCTGCTGCAGCTGGCCGTTTACATTTTCTTTTAGGTTTTTTTTAAATCAATAAATCAAAAGTGTATAGGATTTTGTAGAATTCATTGAATATTAGTTTTAAAAGCTTACTTATAATTTTATTTTGACTTATTATTCATAAATAAAATGTGCCCAGATTTCCCATTAAATAAGGCCACACATTTAAAGGATTATCCATATTTTAATAATAAAGTATATAACAGGAAATGTAAATGCATACAAATTGAATAGATTATTTATGTGCATCAGTTAAATGGATTAATCTTTATAGTTGATCAACAAGTAACAGACTAAACCTGAAATAATTCTTCTTAGTCTGATAGTCTCAAGTAGAATTATTTCTTAAAAACAGTATTTAAGATATAAGGGAACACACACAATAATATATCCATTCTTGTCGTTCATTCAGAGGCATTACATGTTGACAAACCTGCATATAAAAATAAAAAGATTTTACTTTTCTTTTATAAATTGTTATTTTGGACTAATTTTTCAGTAGGATATTTCTAGACCCTATATAAAAATATCGCTGTACATGTAAAATCCCATACTATTTATCCTCGGCACGAATCTGCAGTCTATGATCTGATGTCTAACAGGGCAACCAGACTAACTTCTACTTCAATATAAAAGTAGGTAGTTGGTGTTTGTGAAGGTGGGTAAAGAAGGGCGGCAGAGAGGGGAGCAATTACCCCCCCCCATTACTACAACATTTCCTAATGGCCTTGCTGGAATAACAGAAAAGGCAATCTTCCTTTATCCTATTCTAGGACGTTTTAGGACTTCACGGATAGCAGGGAGAAAGAAAGGGTAGGAAGAGAAAGCTTTGTCCCTTTTCTCCTCTCTAGGCTAGTTGCAGTGTCTCCTAGTCTGTCCCTGCCTTTCGAGTTCCTGCCTTTCGAGTCCCTGCTAAGACAGAACCCGAGTTCCGCTAACACCAGAACTCCAGCTGTTCCTGACACCTGGCATTTTCTCTTCTGGGTTGCCTTAGGAAATCTAAGTAATATACATAAAAGCATTTTGGATTATCAAAATTCCTATTACTATTAATGCTATGTTGTACTTCTATACAATGTTCAAAAGTGCTTTCTGTACATGATCTTGTCTTTACATTAACCTTGAGAAGTACCTGGGGCTGGTGACATGTTAACTTCACCCTTAAAGAGACTGGAGCAGAGAGGTTAAGTGAACATCTCACACTGGCCACACCAAGTAGTGAGACCCGAACTACAATCAAGTCTCCTATCTCCCAGCATAAGATGGTGCTAATACAAGTATCAAACTTAAAGTAATTTTTCACTGCATTTCACATACACACTTATTCACAGCATTAATAGTGAAAGTGTTTTTTTTTCAAATTGAGAAAATAAAAGGCTTTAGTTAGAAAACGACACATTACCATCGTAGATCTGGGTGCCACTTCTACTGCAAATATATTGAGTCCTCTGTTGTTTACGCAGTTTTTACTCAGCTCATTGTTGATGTGAATAATCACTTTATCTTCTGACTACAAAAAAAGATTCACAAATTATTGGTTCTGTTTTTAACAAATACAGGCAAATAAAATGGTAACTGTAAAACATTTTGTAAATCTTGTGATAGAGGTATTAACAGGGTGCCATAGAAACACAGAGAGAAACACAGAAACATTCTCTGAGCCTGGATATCAAGGAAGACATTATGGGAAAAGTGATAGTTGAGATAATAGGTAGTAGCCTCTAGGATGGACAGGAAGCAAGAGAAAGCAGAATGGGGCTGAGAAATGCAGAGTCAAAGTATCCCCTGCTAAAGAACTTGCAATCGCTCCCTAGTGACCACAAAGGGGTAGCATAACATCAGACAACCTGCATTCATTTCTAGCTCTTCTGCTACTCAGCAGTGTGGCCTTTTGCAAATCACTATCCCCGTGCTTCAGCTGCCTTGCGTGTAAAAGGGGAAAGTATTTACTTCATTGAATTGTTGTGAGAAGTAATGGTGTAAATACATGTAAAGTACATGGCACACTGTAAGCTCTAAAATATTATCATTTACCTCATTCTAGTGAAGGAAGTTGAATTTTCCTTGAGGGAAAAGAAGGTGGTGGAGGTTGAGAAGTGATAAGGTATAGCAGAGCAGAGGAACTGGGGTAAGGTAGTGACTCCCTTCCACCCTTGTAATCCTAATAACACATAGAGGGCAGAAAGGGAAACGTGGTGGATTTCAGGAATCAACCTCCAAAGCTTTATGATCCATTTGAAGATTGCAATTTACTAGCTGGGGACTCTAGCTTATTTATCAAGTCTAAAGTCTTTTATCTCTTTTTTTAAGGAAAAACACAGGGCAGGGCAAAAGTATATGTAAAAAGTGTGTGTGTATACACACACACACACACACACACACACACACACATAAATCGTGCCCAGTTTGAGTTAGAAATCTCAGGAGAAATAATAATTGCTTACTATAAATATTATTAATGCAATGAGATATTTAATGACAACACAAAACTAGAGTAAGCAACAAGATGGAAAATATTAGTAAACACTGCCGTTCTGAGACCGCTTCATAACTGATACCTTATTTTCAATCACAGAAGTTATCCAGGTGTCACACTTGTGGGTATGTACAATAACATTTTCATTGCCATCCATTACTTTGGCTTCGCCTTTGCCAAGGACAGATTTACAAACGGCCTTCTCGAGTCGCCCACTGCACGGCTCCATATGGACAGCTCTGATTCGTGGCTTGCATTTGTCTGCATAGACATCGATGGCAAAAGGGCACGCCTGATATGAAAGAAAAAGGAAACCTTGTTTTAGCCCTCTGACATAAGTTAAAATTACTTATTATTAATATGTTTATCACCCGATTTAAGAAGGTACACTGCAGTTTCTAGCTTGTCCTTCTGATACACTTGTAGAAGAAAGTTTTAGTACTATAAATTGAGTAATAAAAAAAGTATGGAATTCTGATTTTTGGTTAGCATATTAACTGAAAATATTCACAGAAAAGGAAAGAAAACTGAAACCTCTAGCAAATCGGTAGCATCCCCTTTAAGTCATTGCGCCACACCTCCCTTTATTTTAAAGCTAACTTCGGATCATGTTAGTTGCTTCTGCAAACTTTAAGGACACAGCAAGAACTCATCAAAGGGCTCAAAAGGAATTATGTTTACAAATGAAACTTAATGGGTGGGCATGGAATACCGAAAAGAACTCAATGTATAATGTATTTGACCTGTATTTGAACTCAATGTATAATGTATTTGACCTATGCACTCAATGAATTCACAGTTCAAAATTAGTGTAAAAGCACCTCTAAAATCTGAGGCCTAAAAACAGTCTGTGCTTTGGGAAGTGGATTTTTCTATTGCTCGCCTTTCGGTCTTTATCACAGTCCACAAGATGCTGCACAGCCTCTCTGTATGACCTGTCTCCTGCCTCACTACGTCCAGTTACTCTGCTCTTTCAGACCCTAGAACAAATGAAGCTCTTTCCTATGCCAGAGCCTTCACACAGGCAGGGGCCAATGTAAGTTTACAGCTGTGAACACACAAAACACAGTTAACTCTTTATTATTTATTTTATTTTTTCTAAAAATTTTATTTATTTATCTTTAGAGGGGAAGGGAAGGCAAGAAGGAGAGAAATATCAATGTATGGTTGCCTCTCACACATCCCCCACTGGGAACAGGCCTGCAACCCAGGCATGTGCCCTGACTGGGAATCGAACTGCGATCCTCTGGTTCGCAGGCCCAAGCTCAATCCACTGAGCTACACCAGCCAGGGCTAACTCTTTATTATTTATTAATTATTACATTATTTCCCATACCAACAACTGTAAACCTGCTTTTTCCCTAATCTTCGTGTAGTGTTATCTCTGCTTGGAAGGGCTTTCACATTCTTTACGGAGGTACCTCATCCTCCTCCTTCAGGTTAAAGCTCAAGAGTCACCTCTCAGAGAGAGCTGCCCGTGTCTCCCAACCTCCTTCACCCCCTACTGTTCTCTACTGTGACCTCTGGCTTATTTTTTCCCCAAAACACTTTTGAAATTATTTTATTTATGTTCTATCTAATTAATCATTCTCCTTCATAGAATGTAAAATTCCATGAAGGCAAAAATTATTTTATTCATCCCTTTATTCCCTACGGCTCTTTATTACAGATTTAGGCATATCGCATATAGGCATTTAATAAATATTTGCTAAATAAGTAAGTGAATTTAGCCCTGGCTGGACTAGCTCAGTGGATTGAGCGCGGGCCTGCAAACCAGAGGATCGCTGTTTGATTACCAGTCAGGGCACATGCCTGGGTCGCAGGCCAGTTCCCAGCAGGGGACACACCAGAGGCAACCGTACATTGATGTTTCTCTCCCTCGCTCTTTCCCTTCCCCTCTGAAGATAAATAAATAAAGTCTTTATAAAAAATAAGTAAGTGAATTTATACACATTAATGGTGTGTATAAATTTTATGTAAGAGACCAAAGATAAAAGTCTGAAGTTCGTAGAGCATCAACACACATTTTTATTAATATTAAAAAATAAGAATAGTATGGGAAATGGAGAAGCTGAAGAACTTATACGTGCCCCATGGACATGAACTAAAATGGAGAAATGCTGGTGGGAGGGTGTGTACAGGGTAGAGGAGATTAAAGAGGAGAGAAAAATGGGACAACTGTAATAGCATAATCAATCCAATGTATTTTTAAAAATTAAAATAAACAAAAATCCATATCTTAATGACTTCAAACTTTACCAATAATAAACTCACCTGTTTAAGGAAAGACAATACAATTTTTAAAAAAATTATTGGATTACAAAGCCAAATACCTGGGTTTGTAACTGAATTTTACCACTTACTAGCTACATAATCACAGGGGGAAGTCACTTAATTTCTATAACCCTTAATGTCTTCATTGAAAAAGTAGAATTAAATAGGATACATTCTCCCAAGGGTTGTTGCAACCATCTAATAAGTGATGTGTGAAAATATTTCATAATGTAGAATTCTGAAAAAAGATTATTTATAATAATTATAAAAATGATTATAAAGGATGGACAAAACCAAGGTGGGGTGGAAGCAGGGGAGGGTAGGCTTGGCTGGGGTGGCGGGGGGAGTGGTAGTGGGTAAATGTAGACAACTATAATTGAACAACAATAGAATAATATAAAAAATGATTGTGAAATTTGAATGCTTATTTTTTAGTACTAAATAGATTTCTGTATCATTTTTCCATTTTCAAATCTTGGTTATCCATTTTATTCAACCAGAGAGTATCAATATTTAAAAATTCACAGAAAATAAAAATCTTAAGAAGCCTTTGGTTAAAGGCATATTCTCTAGAATTTTAAAAATAAAATAATATCTACTCTTAAAAAGCTGCAGTAAAACTATTATTTTTTTCTGTCCATGGGTTTAGTCTTTTACTTACCTATTCTCTTCATTCTACTAAATAAATACAGAAAGCACACTCAAGGCAAGAAAACTCAAAGTAAAAGAAGTTCTGTAGATGCTAATATGAGTATATTATAGATATTATAGAAATACTTTAGACTGAGTGCAGGCCTGTGAACCACGCGATCGAGGTTTGATTCCCAGTCAGGGCACATGCCTGGGTTGCAGGCCAGTTCCCAGCAGGGGACTCACGAGAGGCAACCATACATTGATATTTCTCTTCCTCTCTCCTTCCCCTCCCCTCTAAAGATAAATTAAAAAAACAGAAATACTTTAAAAGTATAAGAAATACTACAAAAGCACTTAAAAACTACTTTTAAGACTATTAATCTGTGAACAAAAAAGGGGCTACGAAATAAACCTGATAAGCTCAGGGGCCACACAGCAGACTCAACAAGCTCAGTGACTAAAAGTAACTACACAAGACCCCAGATTCTTAACTGGGCAGGTCGTCACATCCCAACTCTATAGCTTCCTTACTTTACCTTAAGTGAGCTCTGTCCACTGCTGTATGCATCCAGTATACCAAACCTTTGAAAGGTCAGAGCAACTTCCTTTTCTAGACCCCTCAAAGGCAAAACCACAGAAACCAGCCCACAAGGCCACCAGAGCATGAGACCGCAAAACTCCTCTTTGTTACCTCGTTCCGCAAATACCACCTCTATGTAGAGATCGGTTATTAACTATCCTGTGCCCACCGATGCAAAAGATGTATGCGTCTCTCTGCTTGCTTTTTATCCGATCTGAGATTTTCTCACTCTGTTTTCTCCCACACTCTTGCTCTACCACCAACGAATTTCATGTAATCCTCCTCAAGACTCTGCCTTTGCCTTTGATTCTCATGTATAAAATAAGCTGTAAATGGCCATCCTCTGAAGCATTTTCTCAATCCACTGAGATTTTGCTTCCAAGTATGTTTAAAACTTGGCTCCAATAAACTCTTATAAGACTTTTCTATAGGCTGGACATTCTTTTGCTGACAATACTAACAGAAAGTCCTTATAAAAACCAACAACAAAATAAAGCGAATCCATGGAGAAGCTCAAGAATTTTATCCTAGATACACAAAACATGGCCTGTTAAATTCTGAAAAGAAACACTAAGTATAATCAGATTTTAAGACCCATGGGGATAAAATCTGACAAAACCAGAATGGTCATCTGGACATGAGATAAAATCTTCCATGAAACAACTCATTCCTATTTATGGCATAAATAGGCCATAATATTACACACTGAGGAAAACTTCCCTGTGATAATGAAGGATGAGCTTAGTCCATGCTTTATCTATAAATAAATTAACCTGGAAAAATTGTGGTACATGAACTTAGCATATGCTCTAAAAGAGTGAGCATTTCCAAACTGATTTTGTACAGATTTTCCCTCAATGGTTTATGAATATGTACTACTAATAACAGTACATTTATTTTCAGAATGGGTCAAAATATTCCCCTGTGGAAAAGCCACAACCATCATCACTGCCTAGGACATTCCACAAATTATTGGTTCTGTGACGAGAGACACATTTAATTGGAATAATTATTCATAAATTTTGATTACATAATGGTTTTCTCCTCACTCAAAAATATTTTGGTTTTTGTCATTCTGAAACCTCTAGAAAAGTGAAAAGGGCCACAAAATAAGTAGAAAGGTACATCCTTTAAATATCCTAAAGTGAGGTTCTCCACAGGGCCTCCAGAAGCACATAGTGCACGGAACTAATCCAGAATTCTCGAATAAGCACGTAATCATAAGTAAGCAGCTTCTATTCAAGACTATCAGAATACGCTTTTTCTATACGTTACACTCTTTACTGATTTAACATGTACATGTCTGACCGTGGCTGATCATATTCTCCTTAATAGTAACAATAACTTGCCTAAATCTCAGTTTTACAGAAAATGTGTTTAAACTATGAGAAATACAAAATGCAACACTATTTGTCACAACACCATGTAACAGTACACCCCCAGTTCCACTATGGATAATTACATCTCTTGTGGAAATCAGATTATTCAATGCCAACCCAGAACCAAGGTCAATTATTTTGCACAGCTATTAATTAGGCCATCCCAAGAGTATGACTCCCCAACACCCTCAATGAGCTATATTTTCTTACATACACTCCAAAAGAATAAAACTTTTTCTGGAAAATGATTCCTGAATATAGTGATCCCATTTACAGCAGTTATGCCACTCCAGGTAGTCATAAAAAAAATGTTCCTTCATGTTGGTTGACACAGTAATTAATATAGTCTAAGTCCTAGGGGTACAACAAACCAGTTTAAATTATTTAACTTAAGCAGTTGCAGATAATAAGAAAGACTTGATTACCTTTGATCATTGCAGGTACTACATGTTGTATCTGGATTAACACAACAAGTAAAACAATCTACAATTAGTTAAAAGAGCAAACTATAAAAGGTTATCCAAAGAACACTCAGAGGGTCGTTGGAACTTGTCTTGGCCAAGCTTGGAAAATCTAGGGTCACGATTCTGGAGTGTCCTCCAGTCCCTTTCTATAATACTTCTAGTTATACTCTTTGTCTCAGAGTTTAAATGCTGTCTAGCACCTTAAAATACTTCTGTACAGTCACTGTCCCAACAGATGAGCTAAAGACAAAGCCAGGATGAAATATGAAAAGTATACAAACTGTACATCAGACCCCCACAGATGAAACTTCTTCAAATAGAGTCAACAGCAGTAGTTGAATGAATCTTTGTTAGTTTCATCTACACCTTTAGCTGAGTGAAATTTAACAGGGTGGCCAGGATCAAAATGTTCCCACAAATGCATGAAAAAATGATGATTCCTTTGTCATTGTGATGAGGAGTCACCAGCACTAGTTTAAACCTGTTCAATTGCCCTGCAACAACTCATCTCAATGAGCACAGTTTTGTAAGTCAACCAGTGTCAGCTCCTCACTTTTGAAAGTCAAACAGTCAAGGACAGATTCACGTCAACTGGTACACTCCTGAGTGCCAAACAATCAACAGTCTCACCCGAGTAACCACGCTTTCCCCAAATCCTATACAAATAAAATGCGTGTTCTGCTCTGTGTGGAGAGAACGTAACAAGCCAGTGTAGATTTGCCATACAGTAAGCAATCAATTCAGTTTTTAATATTAAGAATATAAACAAATGGCCCTGGCTGATGTGGCTCAGTGGACTGAGTGCCAGTCTGTGAACCAGTCACAGGTTTGAATCCCAGTCTAGGGCACATGCCTGGGTTGTGGGCCAGGCCCCTGGGAGGGGGCGCATGTGAAGCAACCACACATTAATGTTTCTCTCCCTCTCTTTCTCCCTCCCTTCCTCTCTCTAAAAATAAATAAATAAATAAATTCTTAAAAATGTTAAAAAGAATATAAACAAATGTACTGTTATCTAATGTGTAGTCTGAAACTCTTAAATTCTTTATTTCAAATCAGAAACAAAAATGTAGAATTTAAGGAGACCTGACTTCCGGTCAAGATGGTGGTGTGAGTAAACATACTTCATCTCCTCACACAACTACAGAAAACATTACAACTAAACTACAAAACAAATATGACCCAGAACCATCAGAAAATCAAGCTGTATAGAAGTCTGACAACCAAGGACTTAAAGAAATCACTTTCAGCCCTGGCTGGTGTAGCTCAGTGGACTGAGTGCGGGCCTGCAAACCACCTGATCACGGTTCAATTCCCAGTCAAGGCACTTGCCTGGGTTGCAGGCCAGTTCCCATCAGGGACTCACGAGAGGCAACCATACATTGATATTTCTCTCCTTCTCTACTTCCCTTCCCCTCCAAAGATAAATAAATAAAAAATCTTAAGAAAAAAGAAATCACCTTCATCCAGACCCTTCATCCAGACAGGTAGGAGGGGTGGAGATGTGGAGATGGGCAGAGAGGCACAGAGTTGCAGTGTGTTTCAGAGAGGTCATGGAATGAGTGGTCCCATATTCACATGTGCTGGATAAAAACAGGGAGGTATACCTCAGAAGTGAGGGATCCCAGCCCCAGGCCAGACCACACAGTTCAGTGTCCCAGGGCCAGGAAAGTAAGTCCCCATAATTTCCACCTGTAAATACCAGAGGGGGTTAAGGTGGGGAAAAACTGCCAGATTTTCAGAAAACTCCTTTTAAAGGGCCCGCACAAATTTAGGACTTACACAAACCCATCCCCTCTGGGATTCATCACCAGAGCAACAGCAGGAAGGGCACCAGTAGCATATGGGAAGTAAGTAAAGAGAGTGGAGATAGGGCAAGTGCTTCTTCCTGGCCAAACCTCCAGAAGTCAGGCAGCATCACAAGCCCTCCCCCAACAAAGAGCCACAAAGCTTTAAAATGGGTTGCCCCACCCTGGAAACTACCTAAGGCTCTGCCCCATACAATCTACAGGTGCCTTTTCTACCACTGGCCATGCTACTAAGTCAAACCAGCTCTCCCTAATACACAGAAACAACCCGAACACAGGGAAGCTGCCAAATCAGGAGACAAAGAAATATGGCCCAAATGAAAGAATAGAACAAAACTCCAAAAAAAGAACTAGATGAAATGGATATAACCAACCTATCAGATACAGAGTTCAAAACACTGGTTACCAGGATGCTCAAATAACTCATTATGTTATATGACAATAGCACCAAAAAGACACAGGCAGAAATGAAGGTTACATTAAGTGCAATAAAGAAAAATCTACAGGGAACCAATAGTGGAGGGGATAAAGCTGAAACAATTTGGAACATAAGGAAGAAAAAAACATTCAGTCAGGTCAACAAGAAGAAAAAAGAATTCTAAAAATGAGGATAGTCTAAGGAGCTTCTGGGACATCTCCAAACATACCAACATTTGAACCATAGGATGTCAGAGGGAGAAAAGGTAGAGCAAGAAATTAAAAACTTGCTTGAAAAAATAATGAAAGAAAAACTTTCCTATTTGGTGAAAAAAATAGACATACAAGTCCAGTAACCACAGGAATTCCCAAACAAATTAGACCCAAAGAGGACCACACCAAGACACATCATAATTAAAATGCCAAAGGTTAAAGACAAAGAGAAAATCTTAAAAGCAGCAAGAGCAAAGAAGAGAGTTACCTACAAAGGAGTTTCCATAAAACTGTTAGTTGATTTCTCAAAAGAAACTTCGCAGGCAAGAAGGGATTGGCAACAAGTATTCAAAGAGATGAAAAGCAAGGACCTACAACCCAGCATAGCTATCATTTAGAATAGAAGGTCAGATAAAGTGCTTCCCAGGCAAGGTAAAGCTAAAGGAATTCATCATTAACAAGCCGTTAATACATGAAATGTTAAAAAGACTTACAAAGTCGGCCCTGGCTGGTGTAGCTCAGTGGATTGAGCATGGACCTGCGAACTAAGGGATTGTGGTTCGATTCCCAGTCAGGGCACAGGCCTGGGTTGCAGGCCAGTTCCCAGCAGGGAACACACGAGAGGCAACCATACATTGATTATTTCTCTCCTTCTCTCCTTCCCTTCCCCTCTAAAGATAAATGAATAAAATCTTAAAAAAAGAAGACTTACAAAATCAAAGATCAAAACTATGAACATTAAAATGACAACAAATTCACAACTATCAATCTAAAAAACAAACTAAAGAAGCAGAACAGGAACAGAATCATAGATATGGAGATCATTTGGAGGATTATCAGCTGGAAGGCATAGGAAAGGGAGAGTATGGGGGAAAAGGTGCAGGGATTAAGAAGCATAAATTGGTAGGTATAAAATAGACAAGGGGATATTAAGAATACTGTAGGAAATGGAAAAGCTAAAGACTTTCATGCACAATCCTTGGGATGAACTAAGGGGGAGATTGCTGGAGGGAATGGGGGTCCTGGGCAGAGCAGGGGGAAGGGGAAAAATTGACACAACTGTAATAGCATAATCAATAAAATGTATTTTAAAAAAGAAGTAAGGCCTAATTTTTATTATTCCTCTGGATTATTACAAGACTTATTCTTATTCAACTTCTATACTTATCATGTTAATAAATAATAATGATGATAGCTAATATAAACACAGTGCTTTAAATGAGACAAGCACTGACCAAGTGTTTTACAAATATTAATTCAAGAAGTATCTCTGTCAAGAAATCAGAATTCCAGTGTTCATAGAGACACACTCCTCTTATTCTAAGAAAGACTTTATTCTGTTAGGACAAAGAACTTTCCCATAGAGATGAGACTTTAGCAACTCAAATAGCCATCACCAATTAAGAAATAAAATTTTTTAGATTATAATTTTTTCCTGCATAACATATGTTCAAATTTCTTTGTTCCTGAATTATTCAAATGTCAGTAGTAACTAAATTTCAGCCCCAAATAGGAATTTACATAAACTAGCACAAATGTGCTGTTGCACCCCCATGATTTATTCATACGCTAAAGGTCAAGAATCTGAGTGCCCAATCCAAAAGTCATGTGTCAAAATGTTCACAGGGTAAAATACTATGTACATGAAACTGACTCCAAAATTTTCAGACTGCTTTACCTCTGTTAATTCCAGTGCTTTGTTGTAGCCCATCGAGAGGAGAGTAACCCAAAGGTCACGCGGATCTCCTTCGCGATCGTTGGCTTCCATTAGATTCAGATCCATAAAGCCCTGTCTTGTTAGCTCATTCTTCTTTGTATCAAAATTCTCTGTCAAAGCAACCAAAAGTTTTCTCATACAACATAAAATTCATACATTTAATAAAATGTCTATTTATATTATTTATAAATTTTATTATTCACAAATGTTCAGGCCTTATGAATCTGTGAGCCATGTAAAAGTGGAATAAGAATGACTCAAAACATGCTTGAGAGATACCATTCTAATTTCCCACAGCTCAGCATAATAACCATCTCAGTGCATGATTTAGTTTTTAAACAAAATCTAAAGTTATAAATAATGTAAATCTATTCCAAAATTAAGATAAACTGTGATTTTTCTGGGTAAATTCTAACCTACCTGCTTATATAGATACTAGTATATATTTTTAAAAGTTTAAATGCTTTACATAAATTTGCCACTTACATACAGCAGAACTCAGGGGAATTTGATGTAATACCTCAAAACTACTAAAAAGGGACCCGGGAATAGTGTCAGATCAAGGAGACTGCTATATGCCTAATTACTCTAATTTTAACCGAATTGTCCCAGTCCTTAAAACACTGATAAATAATAGGAAACACTGTGGACTTCATGAATGTCCTAGACAAATATAAGCATGTCCATTTAAACATTATTGTCAAGCAAAACTAAACTGACCTAGAAGCATCTAGATATGTATAATACTTGAATTTGTCTACAATATACATAATAAATAGCTACTCATTATGGATTATATTCTGTTAATTGCTCTAACAAGAAAGATTCAATTTTCCAACTCCCATCTGTCATATACCCAAGGCAAATGGGTACTCTCATTTGAGATACCTTTCTTATGCATTATAGTCAGAAAAGCCGCAGAGACTGTTTAAAAATTGTTGACTGAATAATACTTTAAAATATTTAGAGTTTGAAAAGTGATTCATAACTCTTGCAATAAAAAGTAAATGAAGATTAAATTTGGTCATAGAAATGGTAGTCACTAAGGTGGAGGTTGGAGCTACTTATGTAGTAAAGCAAAATTAAAAAATATTAATATTTGATATATAATCCAAAGAAATTAGTACTTTCAAAAATGTATCTACCCTGGCCAGGCAGCTCAACTGGTCAGAGCAACATCCCGATACGCCAATGTTGTAGATTGGATCCCTGGTCAGGGCACATATAAGAATCAACAATGAATACATAAAGAAGTAGAACAACAAACTGATGTTTCTCTCTCTTCTGTCCTCTCTCTCTCTAAAAATCAATAAATAAATTCTTAAAAAATATACTTAGATACTGCACTATGAGGACTATCAATAACTAATCTACTTTCAAAACTTAAAATTCTCAATCCTCCATTAATTTTTTTAACATGTATTAACATATCTGACTTCAAGACTTACTCTAAAGCTAGAATAATCAAGATAATGTAACATGGGCAAAAAATTACACAAGGGATCAGTGGACTAGAAAGAGATCTTAGAAATAGACCCATATGAATACACGCAGTTCGGCTACAACGAAGCACTGGAATTAACAGAGGTAAAGCAATCTGAAAGTTTTGGAGTCAGTTTAATGTACATAGTATTTTACTGCATGTATTCGTATGGGTCTATTTAACAAAAGAGCAAAGTCAGTTCAATGGAAAAAGGACAGTCTTCTCAACAAATGGTGCCAAGACAACTGGATATCTATATGCAAATAAATAAATCGACACAAGGACTTTATATCTGTCACAAAAATTAACTAAAATGGGTCAGACACCCACAACATAAATCTACAAAACTTCAAGATAACAGAAGAAAATCTGGGTGAGCTCGTGTATGACTATGAGTTTTTAGATAGAACACCAAATGCATGAGCCACAAAAGAAAAAATCGGCAAGTAGGACTTTATTATAATTTAAAAGCTTCTGTTCCATGAAAGACAATATTAAGAGAAAGAAAAGACAAGCCACAGACTGTGAGAAAATATTTACAAAATAGGTATCTGGTAAAAATTTGTATCTAATATATACTAAGAACTCAACAATAAGAAAACAAACATCTTAATAAAAACATGGGCAAAAGATTCGAACAGACACCTCACCAAAGAAGATACACAAATGGGCAACAAGCATATGAAAAGATGCTCAATGTCATATTTCACTAAGGAATTGCAAAGTAAAACAATGAGATATGACTACACATGTATGAGAATAGCTAAAATCCAAAAAAACTGAAAGTACCCAATGCTGACGAGGATGTGGTACAACAGGAATTCATTGCTGGTGGGAATGCAAATGGTAAGCCACTCTGGAAGATATTTGGGCAGTTCTTTCAAAATTAAATACAGTTTTACTATACCATGCAGCAATCACTGAACTGAAAGGACTGAAATGAGTTGAAACGTATGCACACACAAAAATCTGCACATTTAATGTTTATAGCAGCTATATTCATTATTGTCAAAAATAGGAAGAAATCAAGATGTCCTTCGATAGGTGAATAAATAAATAGTGGTACCTTCAAACAATGGAATATTTTTCACTGCTAAAAAGAAATGAACTATCAAGCCACAAAAAGACATAAAGGAACATAAATACATATTGCTAAGTGAAGGAAGATAGTTTGAAAAGGTTATGTACTATGATATTTGAATAAAGCAATACTCTGGAAGAAGCAAAACTGTACAGAGAGTTGAAAGATCAGTGTTTGCCAAAGGTTTGGAGGGATGAACAGGTTAATAAATAGGTGGAGCACAGGGGATTTTCAGGGCAATGAAATGATTCCATATGATACTGTAATGCCAGATACATAAAATGATGTATTTGTGAAAACCCACAGAACTCCACAACACAATATAAACCTAATATAAATTGTGGATTTTAGTTAATAATAATGTATCACTATTGGTTTATCAATTCTAACAAATGGACCACATTGATGCAGGATACTTACAACAGGGAGAATGGAAGCAGAGGAAGAAAGGCTATCTGGAACATTTAATCTTTACTGTAAACCCGAAACTTCTCTAAAAATAAAGTCTGTTCATTAAAAAATAATAAAATAGAGGTAACTCTAAGTCTAAAAAGAGTTTACTAAAATTATCTTACAGATAAATATTATTTTCTTCTTATCAAGGAGAAAGATGAATAAAATTGATATTATATATGACTAAAAATACAAACATTTCAGAACCCACAAAGCCTGTTTCTTTGCAGTATTTTTAATGTTGACAAAGGAGACACTGCCCCAAGTCATTTTTAGGTCGGTCTTTCTTGGGGGTATTTTATAGCGTGGTGCTGCGGTTCTGGAGTCTGAGTGCCTGGGTTTGAAAGTCAGCTGCAATTTTGTTGTTTTGTTTTGTTTTTTTTTGCTGTGTAACCATGGTCAAGTGACTTACCCTCTTTGATTCTGCTTCCTTATTTGTAAAATGAAAATATAGCACACAGCTCAGAAAACTGATGTGTAGAAGTGCTTCCACCCGGTCCATGGCAAGTTCTCAAAAAATGTTAACTATCAGGTCAAGATGGTGACATAGGCAAGCACAGCTTGCCTCCTCACACCACCACATCAAAATTACAACTGAACTACAGAACAATCATCATTCACAAGCATTAGAAATGGAGCTGAATGGAAGTCCTACAACTACAGAATTAAGGAAGACACCACATCAAGGCTGGTAGGAGGGGTGAAGACGTGGAACAGGCTGTTCCCGCAACTGCGTGTGGTGGACAGAAATCACAGTCTCAGTCCCACACTCAGGCTTCCCAGCCCAGAGTTCCCATGCCAAAGATGTAAGTCCCCATAACTTCTGGCTGTAAAAACCAGCAGGAACTGAGGCTACGGAAGACAGAAACTTCTAGAGTCCCAGGCAGTTCCTTTTAAAAAGCCTGCAGGCAGACTTTCTCCCTCAGAGCTCCAGTGTGGGGGCAGCAGATTGAAAGTCATCAGAGACACATGGGGAGGAACTGAATTGTCCAGCATCAGGGCAAGAGCTGCAGGGCAGCTTTCTCCCAGAGAGAAGTGCTAGAAGAGGCCATTGTTCCTTTTCTCAGCTCTCCCCACAAAAAGCCACAGACCCAGTAGGCAGGCGCCATATCTGAGAACCCATCAACGTGGCTCACTGTTTACCCCACCATGGTGATTCGCTGAGGCCCTGCCTTAAGCAACTTTCAGGCCCACCCAACTTGTTTTCTGTGGTTTTTCCATACCAATGGCCTGTATTAGCCTACGTTTCAGATTTCCATAAATTTTCTGAAATAAACAGCATCTGGTTTCAGTGAGCCCCATACCTCTAATTGGCCCTAGGCCTGGCACTTGCTGCAGCCAGCCTTGGTTCACAGGTTGGCCTTACCTGGGCACCTCCAGGCCCAGCACAAGTAGAAGCCATCTGCATTTTGCCTTGTAGCTTATGCTGTGTGACCCTGGACAGAATACAGGCAGTAGTTGACCCTGAACGTGCCAACAGCAACCAAGACTCAACTACAAAGGGAGGGCATACATAGCCCACACTGTGGGCATACTTTGAGTACCCAGCTTGGGTGATAGGGGAGGCTGTGCCACTGGACCCTATAGGACACCTACTATATTAGGCCACTCTACCAAGCCTGGGAGATGTAGCAGCTCTACCTAATACATAGAAACAAACACGGGGAAGCTGCCAAAATGAGACAAAGAAACATGGCCCAAATGAAAGAACAGATCAAAACTCCAGAAAAAGAGCTAAATGAAATGGAGATAAATAATCTATCAGATGCAGAATCCAAAAACTGGTTATAAGGATACTCAGGGAACTTAGTGAGGACCTCAGCAGCATAAAAAAAAATCCAGTCAGAAATGAAGGACACACTCCACCCTGGCTGGTGTAGCTCAGTGGATTGAGCATGGGAGCGAACCAAACTACTGTGGATCAATACCCAGTAAGGACACATGCCTGGGTTGCAGGCCAGTTCCCAACAGGGGACACATGAGAGGCAACCATACATTGATATTTCTCTCCCTCTCTCCTTCCCTTCCCCTCTAAGGATAAATAAATAAAATCTTTAAAAAAATTCAATTTCCATGGACAATAGGAAAAAAAGAAATGAAGGACACACTGACTGAAATAAAAAACAATTTACAACGAAATAAGAGTACAGTGGATGAAGCCGAGAATCGAATAAATGATTATAAATGATTTGGAACATAAGAAAGCAAAAAAACAAAAGAAAAAACCCCCAAAACCCCAAAACAGAAAACAAAAAACCACCAAGCAATCAGAAGAAGAAAAAGAATCCCCCAAAATGAGGACAGTGTAAAAGGAGCCTCTGAGACAACTTCAAGTGTATCAACATTTGCACCATGGGGGTGCCAGAAGAAAAAGGGCAATAAAATGGAAACCCATTCAAAAAAATAATGACAGAAACCTTCCCTAACTTGGTGAAGAAAATAGGCACATAAGACCAGAAAGTGCAGAGAGTTCCAAACAAGATGAACCCAAGAAGGCCAACACCAAGACACATCATGATTAAAATGCCAAAGGTTAAAGATAAAGAGAGAATCTTAAAAGCAGAAAGAGAAAAGCATTAATTACTTATAGGGGGTCTCCAATAAGACTGTCAGCTGATTTCTCGACAGAAACTTTGCAGGATAGAGAGGACTGGCAGGAAATAATCAAAGTGATGAAGAGCAAGGACTTAGGACCAAGATCACTCTAGCCAGCAAAGCTATCATTAAAAATCTCTATCATTTAGAAAAAGAGCTGCCCAGACAAGAAGAAGCTAAAGGAGTTCATCACCACTGAACCAGTATTACATGAAATGTTAAAGGGTCTGCTTCAAGAAGAAGATAAAAAATATGAACAATAAAATGGCCATAAACATGTATCTATCAACAATTGAATCTAGAAAAAGCAAAATAAACAAACAAATTAAACAGAAAAAGAATCACAGATACAGAGAATATTTTCATGGTTGCCAGATAGAAAGGGGGTCAAGGAGTGGGTGAAAAGGTGAAGGGATTAACAAGTACAAATTGGTAGTTACAGAACAGTCATGAGGATGTAAAGTACAGTAGGGAACAGAGTAGCCAAAGAACATATGTGCATGACCCATGGATATGGACACAGTATGGGAACTGCCTGAGGGAGGGAAGGAGCTGGGTGGTGGATAGCAAAAGGGAAAAATTGTGACAACTGTAATAACATGAACAATAAAATATAATTTAAAAAATGTTAACTATCAATTCTACCAACTAAATTAAATTATTAAATAAATTTTATTTATCAACAATTTTCCCATAAGAAATCGTAATTATGAATCAATCTTACGAAATGTGCTCTAGTGCCAATAACAGAAAGCAAAAAAGATTATATAACTAGTTACAAGATAATTACATCATTCTAAAAATAATACACTATTATATGAATTATCAATCTTGTTAAAGTGTATTATTATAAATCAATGTACATTTCTTATTATTGACTGATTATGCTATATAAACTTTCATTTAAAAAGAGATATATTTTAAAACCCTTTATACTACTATTTCTACCTTACTTTCTATTTAGATAAACAGACCTATCAGACCCCCACCTGGCTCACTGACTTGGCCAAGCTTAGACCACTTTAAGAACCAGAGGAGTAGGACATAGTACTACCCCAGTGACAGAAATACATGAGTTAATCTATTTCTTGACTGCATTTGGGCCTCCTTAAACTTCTTGTTCTGGGACCGATAGTTGGCTATGGCTTTTTGGTCTTCCCTTCAACTTTTCAGGCTCCGTCTTAAATACAAATTCCCACACTTCTTTTTTTTAAATTTTTATTTATTTATCTTAGAGGGGAAGGGAAGGAGAGAGGGAGAGAAATATCAATGTATGGTTGCCTCTGGTGTGTCCTCTGCCAGGAACTGGCCTGCAACCCAGGCATGTGCCCTGACTGGGAATCGAACCACGATCGTGTGGTTCACAGGCCTGCGCTCAATCCACTGAGCTACACCAGCCAGGGCCAAATTCCCACACTTCTAAGTGACAACTGCTTTTGCATCATTCAAAATATTTTTCTTTGGTATTTTTGGTTTCCATACCTCCATGGATGTCCTTTTTTAATGCAAATCAAATACAAAAAAAACAAAGAAGCCTTAATGGGTATAAACATCTCCCTGGAAACCTCTTCAGTTCAGTAAAATTCTAGTCTATTAGAGCTCTTTGCTGCCTTCTCCTGGGCACAGTTCGGGATTCTAGACCACTGCGTTCCCATCGGTATCAAGAGCTAGGACAAAGTTTTTACATTCTAAGCTCCAGAGAGCACAGGTTGAAAATAAAATTACAATTAAGTACTTTCATTCATATTTTCTTTCAATTACTACGCCAACTATCAACTTAAGTAAAATAAATGTTTAAGTTTTTATGGTCTACAAACAATGCTATTACTTTTAAACTGTCCTAATTGTTATAATAATATTCCATGGAGAAGCCTAACATTTTACTTAAGAATGAGAGTAGGGGCTATATATTTTTAAAATATCCATTAAGAAAGAGAAAAGTGCTTACCTCTGCAGACAGCCCAAGCATCTTCATCACATTTCTCACCACTTGTTCGCAATTCAAAAAAATTATATTCTTCAAGGCTAAGAAGACCATTTCCATCTAAGTCAATTACTTCAAATATATCTGATAAAGTTGACCTAAAATTATAAAAATAGCATATTACTTCTTTTCTTCAAGGCAACTTGACTGAAGCTCTCTATAAAGACAACTTTCAAAAGGAAGTAATATCAAGGCATTGAATAGTTTTTGTGACCCATAAAGCGAATCTATCCAAATATATACACACACAAACACATACACACACACATATATTTATAACCGAGTTTCTGCCCTCATTTTTTTTACGGGCTTCTTTTTATTTTTTATACATTTACTTATTTTTAGACTGAGGGGAAAGGAGAGAGAAAGAGAGGTAGAAAAACATCAGTGTGTCTCTCACACGGCTCCCACTGGGGCCCTGGCCTGCAACGCAGGCAGGAGTCCTGACTAGGAGCCAAACTAGTGACCCTTTGGTCTGCAGCCTGTGCTCAATTCACTAAGCTATACCAGCCAGGGCTCCAAATATATTTTTTAATTCAGCCTAGTATTATATGAGATAAGCTTCTAAAGCTATCAGAGTATTTCAACACATAGAAGGATCTCAATTGCTAGTAGTCCCCCTCTTTTCTCCATTCTCCAGTACTTCTTCCTTTCTACCAGATGTTGTTCTGTATATCTAGGGTTTGCGAGAACTACCTAGGTGCCTGAATTTCCTATCTAACAGTTATCCCAGTCAGTGCAAGTAGCAGGATCTAGTTCTAAGGCTATGCCTACTGGAGGAGAAATTGGTAGATGCATGACTAAAACCGACTTGCTAAATGTGTGGAACCCAGAAATGAATGGCAATCCCACACCTGTGAATGGAGAGTCACTTTCAGACACCTAGTAAAGACTTGAACTAGTGAATTAGAATAATGGGCTGGGGGTGGGGGGCAGCTCCAAAGACCAGGGTGGAAGACAGGCCACTAAGGTACATATCCAGTCTAAATGTTATAGTTCTAACCTTAGGGAACAAGATTTACCTAAATTCCTCTGTAAGAAATAATTCCCCTGTCTCATCTCTGTATACAAGCTGGGCTTCTTCTGTTATTGGTTTCATTTCTTTCTTCAGCCTACAGCCAGTTGTGAAAGGAATTAACCAGTAAATCCCAGGTGCTAGTTCACCAGTCCATCCAAAAACCTTTTTTGAAAAGAATTTTAAAAAAGAAACAACCACCATAAGTCTCAATTACTTTTAATCCTCCTCCTGAAAAAGAAGCATTAGAAATAATTTTTTAAATCAACATTCACCAATTCTGTGTATTTCTATCAAAGTCTTTTTTCAATGGTAATCCTCGTTAGATGTGCAGCTCTATGCTGTGTAACCATTAGACTGCAGCTCTGTGTTGTTCTCTATACGTATATTTTTAAATGCCCGAAAATATAACAGGTGAAATATTATATAATTTCTAAGTCATCACTGTTAATCTTCAAAAATGACTGTAATGCAAATATCTTCAACAGGAGGCAAAGAAAGAGATCTTGGAATATTTTTGAGGTTACAGTTCCCTAACGTGATTCAAATACAAATATATGATTTGTAAATCAGATTTCGATGACACAAAATAAAAATTAATTTAAAAGAGTTAACTGTTTATGTAAATCAGCTATATTTGTAAGAATCCAGTTAAATAGACAAATGCACTGGAATTTTACTATTATGTAACATGGACTATATAAGAAGATGGCAGAATCCCAGAAAAACCTACCTTATACAAAACTATTTTTCATAACAGAATATTTATAATGAATGATACAGTATTTGTCTGGGAAAACACCTTATTCTCCTGTTCTATAAAAGAAAGCAAAATGCTACCTCTCAATGGACTTTCTGTGTGCTTTCTGGAGCCCAAAGGCTTCCCATAAAACCTAGGGGCTGTCTCTGTCAAATATATTAAATGTACGCACTTTTTGTCAGCTCTTTGCCTGTCAGCACAGAAAAGCTCGAGGGATTTCTATCTGGTGGTGTGTTCAAAAACTTTCAAAACCCAGGTATATTTTTAGGTCATCCTGGGTACTCATATCCAAAATAAAGTTGCTCATCTGAAGTCTAGGATCAGTCCTATTTCTGCACTCATGAATCAGAGGAATGAATCATAATCATCTTAAAGTGACCATGTCTCATTTTAATGCAGGAAGCACTCTAAAAACTGAGGGTGATTATGAAGACCAAAGATTGACCAAAGCCATCCTTTGGAAGTGCTGTCTCTTAGCCTGGCCAGATGTGGACTGATACCCAGGGGTGAAAAACAGTTCTTATTGCTTTCTAATATATGTTATCCTATGAACCTCCCTTACCTCCACATATAACCTTCAATTGCCACTGTGGATGGCAAACAGAAAGTCTTTCATGGGCACCAAACTCTTCTTAAAGACAATAATTGTGAAACTAAACCTAAAACTGAAAAGTCCTTTGTAAATATGACATATTACAGATAACCAGAAGCCTATATAGTAGAGAAGTAAAGAGAAACTCATTCAAACTTTATTACAGGCTTGCTATATACTCACATTTTTACACATGCAATCTCATAAGAAAGTAATTTTATCCAAAACAAAAATGGGAACAGCTATTGTTTTAGACTATGCTTTATCTTGAACTTAACTTTGTAGTCAATTCTGAAGAGGAGTTTAGTCAAAACATTAACTTCTGTCATTTTATTTGTTTCTTGCCTATAACTATTCTTGTCTGTTAGGAAGCCTACAATAAAGACTTTTATATAACATTCCATCAGGGAAATGTTTGTCTGTCATTGAACCTATATAAAGATTAAATATGATATTGCAGTAAGCCCTTGAATAGTATTATTCCTGTTGTTGTGCAGCAGATGTATTTTGTAGTCCTCATAAAATAAATAGCCACATTTATGTATCTGCCTCACATATTTGGCCTCTGAGTAAATATATAATTAGAAAAGATCAGAGCAACCCTATGGGCAACATAAAAAATCATTTAAAGGCATTTCTTTAGATCAATCTATTTTTGTGTGCTATGACATGAGTCAAGCCTGAGGGTAGTAATCTTGAAGGGTTTTTTTTTTTGCAGTAGTATTATAAGTAAGATAAACATCTAAAGCAACTTTTCTAGCCTTGAATTGCTTGTATTTAGGAGGGAAAAGTCCACTGGTATCAACCATTTTTATTGAGTATAACAAAAAATGTTCACACGTGAGGCATCAGGGCATTTAGAGAAGAGGAAAATGAAGTACAATGTCATACAACTTTTAAGTTATGAAGCTAAGATTGCCAATCAAGCCTCAATGCTTAAATCTCAGAGAACAAGAAAAAGTCCTTCACAATTAATAAAAATAGGTAATATGCCCCTGGCTGGTGTAGCTCAGTGGATTAAGCGTGGGCCTGCGAACCAGATGATCGCAGTTCGATTCCCAGTCAGGGCACATGCCTGGGATGCAGGCCAGTTCCCAGCAGGGGACTCACAAGAGGCAACCATACATTGATATTTCTCTCCTTCTCTCCTTCCCTTCCCCTCTAAAGATAAATAAATAAAATCTTTAAAAATATATAAATGAATAAAAAAATAAACCTTAAAAAATAGGTAATATGCATAGTGTTTAAGTATCATAGATACCTTAATTGGAAGAAAAAAACACAAAAGTTAAAAAAATATATACAAACACTACTATTGTCCCCAAACTTGAGTTCACATTATATTTTTAAATTAAACATTAGAAAATAAATATGTATACTTCTCTATTTCGTAGTTCAGTAAAACACATGAGCTGTAGGTTTGTTGGATTCTCATTTTCCTTAAGAATATATAAGGCAGTATCAACTGATAACCAAGGTGATGGTTTTCCTATAAACAAAAAAATGAAGATCTTAAAATAAGCAATCACTATTATTCTTTCCTATCTAAAAGAGAAGTTAGTGGTTTCTTTTCTCTTTGGATTTCTTTTTTAGAAATACACATTCTACTTTTATATGAAAACATCATAGCATTTGCAATAAGGCACATACTTATATACTGTGAGCTTGTTAGAACCATTTTCTACATATACACTTTCTAAAAATCATAATTTTTCTTGAACTTATCAGAAAGCTGAGGTTGCAAGGCAGACAAGCAGTCCGAAATCCAAGGAAAAACAACCCTTCTAAGGAGAGGGGGGACGCAGGCCCTGGCTCACCCACAGAGGAGCGCCGGAGGAGGAAGGGACGCCAGACACCAACTACGCGCTGGCATTCCCAGTGTCTGCATCCCCAACGTCTGCATCCCCAACGTCTGCATCTCCGGCTGGACCCTGACCTCTGAACTTCAGAACCACCTAAACAACTGCCCATTTGACATTCCCGCCTGGACTTCTATGTCTAAAACTGACCTCCCCCTTTTAAAAAACTGTCCATCTGTACTTTACCTCAGTTAGTAGCAATTCATTCCTTTCAACTGTCAAGCCAAAAAATCTCAAGATCACCTTTAATATTTTTCCTTTCTCACATATCACAACCAACCCTCAGGAAACCCTATGGTTCAACCTTCAAAATATATCCAGACTTTCTACTTCTTATCCTTTGTACATCCAAGTTCAAAGCACAATCGGTCCCACCCTAGAATTCTGCAACAGCATCCTAGCTGGTCTTGTTTCTCCTGGACAACCTTCAGTCTATCTTCAATATGGCAATCTGACTGCTCTTGTTAAAACAGAAGTCAGATTATGTACTGTCTCTATTCAAAATCTTCTCATGGAGTTAAGGTTGGGGAAACATTGCTCCCACCCTAGCAACAAGGAAAAGTGCATTAACTACTAAATCACAACTTTTGTTGAATCTATCAGAGCAGAGGTCACAGGCTAACCTGAAATCCAAGGGAAGACAGACCTTTCCCAGGAGAGATGAAGTGCAAGCATTGGCTTACTTGTAAAACACAGGAGGATGAGATGTCAGGCACCATGCAAGTGGAAAAAGAAGAGGACAGGGAAATATTTCAAGAAATAAAGGTGGACATTTTTCTGAAAATTATGAAAGACAACAAGCCATAAATCCAAGATGCTCAGAGAGCCCTAAGCATGAAATACACACACACAAAGAAAACAGTATCCACAAGGAAAACAAAAAACACCTAGACACATTGTCAGACTGTTGAAAATAAAAGATGAAGAGAAAATCTTGATGGCAGCCATGGGAAAAATACTCCTAAGGCTTCCTCATCCCCTAAGATTAAAGGCCAAGTCTTCATTACGGCAAAACAAAACAAAACAAAATCTGTATCTGATTTTGTCCTTCTTCTTTCTAGTTCTTCTACTGTTCTCTCCTGACCTCATTCTAGCCGCTCTAGCCACCTTGTGGTTCCTCTAAAACCAGGCACACTCTCGCCTCCTCCAGTCTTCCCTCATCCTTTCCACCACCCCTACACATACAAAGCTTACTCCCTTGTCTTCTGTGGAAGACAGCAAAAATGGCTGTTCTTAGCTGTAATATGACTTTGCAATGAGACTTTGCAGCTCATTCATCAAGAGGTCAAATCTATCTCTTCACTTTATAAATCTGGACTTATGTTATAACTTGCTTCGAAAAACAAAATGTAACAGAAGTAACATCACTTCTGAGCCCGGGCTCCAGGAAGCTCTATGGTGTTTCTGCTTTCTCTCAGACCCCTGTTACACCGTGAGAACAAGTCCAGGCCAACTTACTAGGGGATAAGAGATTACATGAGGCAGAGTCAAGCTGTCCTGACTGAGAGCCCATAGAGAGTAGAGAGCCCAGCCAAGACCAGTAAATCCAGATGGCAGCTAACCAGCAGTGGACAACAGATATATGAGTAAGCGCTACAGAGAAAGCCAAGCCTAACTCAGACCAGAACTATCCACAAGATCAGCTCATGCGCAAAGAGATGTTGAATTGTTTTAAGCTACTGAGTTTTGAGATGATTTGTCGTGTATCACTTCACAATTAATAAACCTCTTTCAAAGTCTTTGCTCAGATGTCAGCTTTTTCACAGAGCACATGGTAACCACTCCATTGCAGTGGCAACCCATATTTCCTCGGCATTCAAAATGCCCCTTCCTCTGGTTTCCCATAGCACTCACCACCTCCCAATACACCGTGTCATTCACTATTTATTTTGTATTATTTACTGTTATTACCCTCACTAGAATGAAAGTTCCCAAGGGCAGAGATTTTTGATTTTGTATTCTGGTGTTTCCTAAGCACCTAAAATGCTACTAAGTATATGGGCCCTCAATAAATATTTGAGAAATAAATGAATAAAGAAATACTTTTTGTAAGAATGTGGAGAACGAGACTTCCGCCAAGATGGAGGCATAGATGGAAACACTGTGCCTTCTCCCACAACTAAGTTTGAATACAACAAAGGTTTGGAGAAGAAAGACGCAGCCAAAGAACAGAAAATTGAACTTTACAGAAGTCCAACAACCAAGAACCGTTCAACCGGACCGGTAAGAGGGGCGGAGCCAGCAGCGAAGCAGGGTTGGGCGGGAAAGATCCCCCGACCCCAGGCGCCCAGGCATCCAGGGTAGCATCGGGTGGACCCAGTGAGGGCTCCGGACGGCGGGAGTGAGCAGTAAGACAGACCACGCAGCCCCCAGCAACGAACCCAGCAGTGGCTGACTGGGGTCGCACATTCTCAAGCAGTGGGACGAATCGCACAGCCCTCGGTGGCAGCAGGAGGCAGCAAAGGGTGCCCGCCATTGCTTTCCTTTGGCCCCGCCCCCACATACAACGTCACAACCCAGCAACTGGGTCACCGGGCCCTGGTGAACACCTAGGGCTCTGCTCCTCATAAGTAACAAGCACGAACAGTTCGAAATATGGCTCAAGAAGAACTCAAAGCCCCAGAGCCCATAAAACTAGGTGACCAGGAAATAGAGAACCTCTCAGACGCACACTTCAAAACACTGGTGATCAGGATGCTCACAGAACTGGTTGATTTTAGCCACAAATCAGAGGAACATATGAAGGCTAAACTAATTGAAATGAAGGGAAATGCACAGGAAACCAATAGTGATGGAAAGGAAACGGACTCAAATCAAGGGGGTGGACCAGAAGGAAGAAAGAAATGACCAAACAGGAAAAAGTGAAGTTACAAGAATACAAAAAAATGAGGAGAGGATTAGGAACCTCCAGGACATCTTTAAACGTTCCAACATCCAAATTATAGGGGTACCAGAAGGGGAAAAGAAATAGCCAGAAGTGGAAAACATATTTGAACAAATAATAAAGGACAACTTCCCCAGTCTGGCAAAGGAAATAGACTTCCAGGAAATCCAGGAAGCTCAGAGAGTCCTAAAGAAGTTGGACCCAAGAAGGAACACACCAAGGCACATCATAATTACATTAGCCAAGATTAAAATGAAGGAGAGAATCCTAGAAGCAGCAAGAGATAAGGGGACAGTCACCTACAAAGAAGTTCCCATCAGACTGTCAGCGGATTTCTCAAAAGAGACCTTACAGGGAAGAAGGAGCTGGAAGGAAGTATTCCAAGTCATGAAATCCAAAGACCTACATCCAAGACTGCTCTATCCAGCAAAGCTTTAGAATGGAAGGACAGATAAAGTGCTTCTCAGGTAAGATCAAATTCAAGGAGTTCATCATCACCAAGCCCTTATTATATGAAATGTTAAAGGGACTTATCTAAGAAAAAGAAGATGAAAAATATGAACAGTGAAAGGACAGCAAACTCACAGTTACTAACAACCACACCTAAAACAAAAGCAAACCAAGAGGACAGCTAGATCAGGAGTGGAACCATAGAAATGAAGAACACATGGAGGGTTAGCAACAGGGGGGTGGGAGGAGGAGAAGGGGGGAGAAGATACAGAAAATAAGTAGCATAGACGGTAGGTAAAAAATAGATAGGGGGGAGGGCAAGAATAGTAGGGGAAATATAGAATCTAAAGAACTTGAGACACGTGGTCATAAACTAAAGGGGGGGAATGGTGGAGGAGGGGATGTGCAGGGTGGAGGGGAATGAAGGGGGGAATAGAACAACTGTAATGGTATAATCAATAAAATACATTAAAAAAAAAGAATGTGGAGAACAACCGCATTGAATTTGCAGGCCCATCTTGATATCTTTATCTGAAAAATGATTACTATAATTGCTATATAAAGACATCAGCTACCAAATGTAAGTGTCCTATAAGATAAACAGTGAAAACTTACAGAATCTCTACTTTAGGTAGAAACAAGAATGGGAATGGGGAAGAACGCTCTAGTTAGAAAATGCTTGTATATAAACATAACAAAATAAAACACTAATATTTAAAAAAATCAACATTAAAATAATTTCTAGAGAAAGCACTTACAGACATTTCTCACTAGTTAAAAATTATATAATCACCCCGGCTGCTGTAGCTAAGTGGATTAAAAGTGGGCTGCAAACCAACGGGTCACCAGTTTGATTCCCAGTCAGGGCACATGCCTGGGTTGCAGGCTGGGTTGCCAGTAAGGGACATGTGAAAGGCAGCCATAAATTGATATTTCGCTCCCTCTCTTTCTCCTTCCAATCCCCTTTCTATAAAATAAATAAATAAACAAAACCTTTTTAAAAATTATATAACCACTTTTAGCCCTGGCTGGTGTAGCTCAGTGGATTGAACACGGGCCTGCGAACCAAAGGATTGAGGTTTGGTTCCCAGTCAGGGCACATGCCTGGGTTGCAGGCCAGTTCCCAGCGGGGGACACATAAGAGACAACCATATACTGATCTTTCTCTCCCTCTCTCCTTCCCTTCCTTTCTAAAGACAAATAAATAAAATCTTTTTAAAAATTATATAACCACTTTTAGACACTAGGAAATTACTATTTTTAATTAGTATTTGTGTACAAAAAAGAATGTTACCATAAATGCAAAGATTATTAATAGATTTAAGTTATATGACATAGGACTTTGAAGTTATTAAAAAACATTTATAATTCATATTGCCTTAAATTATGTTTCTATAGAACTTCTCTTAAACATACTAATTTTAAAAATTGATAAGTAACACACCTAAGGATTAATTAGCAAATAAAATTAATTCTATATCATAAGGTTTTTAAGTGAATTAAAATAAAACATGCTTTAAATATATATAAAAATCCTTACTTGCTTTGCAAAATATGTTAACAGGTTAAGTATAAACTAATTTCTTTAAATGTATATAACCACACGTTTCTCAGATTATTTTCTTCACTAAATAAGACTATCAGATACTCACATAAATATTTTCAAAGAGGGTATAAACTAGTACTTTAAAAAATATATAAAAATTTAAAACTTGCCTTCAACTTGGCTCAGATTTAATGGCTTAATTGTTAAATAAACCATGGACCTCTGAGCTATCTGCATCCTGTATTGATGACTAATGATTTCGCCATCTTCTTCTAAAAAAAAGCACCCTTTTGATTGTACACATTGCCACTCCTGAAATGAAGAAAAAATTTGTTTTCAATCAATGTTTACTAAATGTTTATACCATGCATAGCAATGAGAAGAAGTCTGAGGAGGATATAAAATAATTGTAAATAGAACAATAACCTCCAGAATTTACAACTGTAATTGCAAGTTTAAGAAACAGACATGACACAACTTAATCACAACTGATAGTAGCATATAGTTAGAACAAAAATGAATTATATATGAAAATAGTATTATGATTCCAGTTCCTAAAATAGTGCCTGACACATTACAGGTGCTCAATAAATGTGTATCTGGTGTGTGGGGCGAGGGAGGTGACATCAATACAAACTGAGAGAGCAATCCATGAACTGTACATTGAAGAATCACCAGAACTAAGATCATGAAAAGTTAGGAAAATAAATAATGAAGTTAAAAAATAAATAAAGTTCATGAGAATGGAGTATTGAAACAAACTAATAAATAAACATGCTGCAATAATCAAGGGAGCATGTAGGAATAAAGAAGTAAGGACCACTAAAATTGATATGTTGAAAGAAAAAGCAATCTCATTTTGTAGTTAAAAGATAAATATGTGACAATGAGAATAATTTTTTCAAGTCTATGTACTAAAACAACACTGAATAAGTTTCGTTGCTATAGCAACATATTGATAAATACCAGTTTTGAGAAAGACCTTTCTATAAAATGGGCTCTCTTATCTCCTGGTTTGGCCAAATCCCTTCTCCTAATCCAAACTAACGTGTCGACTTCCGGCCAAGATGGAGGCATAAGTAGATACAGTTTGACTCCTCATACAACCAGAAAAAGGGCAACCAAGGAGTTAAAGAAGAAACATTCATTCATCAAGACCAGTAAGGGCGTGGGAGACAGGCAGCAGGACAGAGAGGACTCGCAGCAAGGCAGTGGCTGGCAGACTGGGTGGTCCTATATTTGCATGTGGATAAATAGGGGGGAACAACTGGGGAGCAAGACAAGCTGTGCACCCAGGGTTCCAGCATAGAAAAAGAAAGTCTCAAAACCTCTGACTGAAAAAACCTGTGGGACTTGTGGTGGTGGGAGAAACTCCCAGCCTCACAGGAGAGTTCCTTGGAGAGACCCACAGGGTCCTAGAATGTACACAAACCCACCCACCCAGGAATCAGCACCAGAAGGGCCCAATTTGCTTGTGGGTAGCAGAGGAAATGACTGAAAGCTGGCCAAGGGCCGAGCAAGTGGCACTGTTCTCTCTCAGATACCTCCCCCACATACAGTGCCACCAAGCAACAAAGTGAGCAGCCCTGCTCTGGCAAATACCTAAGGCTCCTCCCCTTACTACATAACTGCCATGCCAAGACAAAAAAAAATGACCCAAATGAAAGAACAGATCAAATCTCCAGGAAAAAACTATAACTAAGCAATGAAGAGATAGCCAACCTACCAGATGCAGAGTTCAAAACACTGGTGATCAGGATGTTCAGAAATGGTTGAGTATGGTTGCAAAATAGAAGAAAAAGTAAAGACTATACAAAGTGAAATAAAGAAAAATATACAGGAAACCAACAGTGGAAGTAAGGAAACTGGTGCTCAAATCATGGTTTGGAGCAGAAGGAAGAAAGAAACGTTCAATCAGAACCAAATGAAGAAACAAAAATTTGAAAACATGGAGAAGCTGAGGAACCTCCAGGACAACTTTAAACATCCCAACATCTGAATCATAGGGGTATCAGAAGGAGAAGAGGAAGAACAGGAAACTGCAAACTTATTTGAAAACATAATGAAGGAGAACTTCCCCAGTCTGGAAAGGAAGTAGACTCCCAGGAAGTCCAGGAAGCTCAGAGAGTCCCAAAGAAGTTGGACCCAAGAAGGAACACACCAAGGCACATCATAATTACATTACCCAAGATTAAAATGAAGGAGAGAATCCTAGAAGCAGCAAGAGATAAGGGGACAGTCACCTACAAAGAAGTTCCCATCAGACTGTCAGCTGATTTCTCAAAAGAGACCTTCCAGGCAAGAAGGGGCTGGAAAGTATTCCAAGTCATGAAAGACAAGGACCTACATTCAAGATTGCTCTATTCAGCAAAGCTTTCATTTAGAATGGAAGGACAGATAAAGTGCTTCCCAGATAAGGTCAAGTTCAAGGAGTTCATCATCACCAAGCCCTTATTATATGAATTGTTACAGGGACTTAGATCTAAGAAAAAGAAGATCACAACTATGAACAGGAAAATGACAACAAACTCACAACTATCAACAACTGAACCTAAAAAAAAAAACCCTAAAACTAAAACAAACTAATCAAACAACTAGAACAGGAACATATTCACAGAAATGGAGATCACATGGAGGGTTATTAGCAGGGAGGAGGAAGGGGGAGAATGGAGGAAAAGGTGCACGGAATAAGAAGCATAAATGGTAGGTAGAAAATAGACAGAAGAAGGTTAAGAATAGTGTAGGAAATGCAGAAGCCAAACAACTTATATGTGTGACCCATGGACATGAACTAAGGGGGTGGGGGAGGGATTGGGAGGGGAGTTGCAGGAAGAAAGGGAATGGGGGGGATGGGACAACTGTAATGGTATAATCAATAAAATATATTAAAAAGTAAAATAAAAAACAAACTAATATGTCTACACAGGATCCCATAAATAGAATTAAGTATAACTTGAAAATGGCACCTTATGCAGAAAGTAGAGGATTGTCTATTGAAGGTATGAAAAATCGTCCCATCCTGTGGATGTGTGCATAAATACTTTTCACTGAATCATTAGGAGACTTGCCTACCTAAAATATAACACATATTTCTATTCTACTCCTAATGACTTCTAAAGATACTAATGAGGTTTTGGAATTACTTTGCAATGAATGATTTTAAAAAAAATTATCTGGCCCTGGCTGGTATGGCTCACTGGATTGAGTGCCAGCCTGCCAAGCAAAAGGCCACTGGTCCGATTCCCAGTCAGGGCACATGCCTGGCTTGCCAGGCCAGATCCCTGATTCGGGGAGTGCAAGCAGCAGCCAATTCATGTCGATGTTTCTCTTCCTCTCCTTCTCCTTCCCTTCTTTCTAAAAACAAATAAATTAAAAAAAAATTTTTTTATTTATCTGTGCCCTGGTTAGTATGACTCAGTTGCTTTGAGCATCATCCTGTGAACTAAAAGGTCGCAAGTTAGACTGCTGGTCAGGGCACAAACCTAGATTGCAGGTTCAGTCCCTGGTCAGGGCATGTATGAGGACACGGATCGAAGTTTCTCTCTCACATCACTGTTTCTCTCCCTCCCTTCCCTGCTCTCTAAAACCAATAAGCATGTCCTCAGGTACAGATTTTTTTAATGGGAAAATAATCTTAAAGAAAAAAATGATCTGTAAGGATATTTAAATATAAAAAATAATAAGTTCAAGCCTCTAATAACTACTGAAAAAGTGTGCATTTGCTGTATAACAATATTATAAAAATAGTATGAATCCATTATAGAAAGAGTTCTATGGCACTTAAAAAATAAGAACAGACACAATTTACACTGAGATTGATTTCTCAGTCTTTTAAAAAGGCTAAATTATCCTAACATACCTAACATACCCTAACTTACCCATCATCTTTCTATTATATAAACCAAAATTATTTTCATGTTTTACATTATTTTCATAGCACCAAATACATCTAAACATAGAAATTTAAAAATAAGGGAAACCCCCCTAGTTTTTACCAACCTCATTTGATTTTTATGTAATTTTTCCTAATATTGGCCTTATCTATAAAAAACCATTTTTTACTTAGAAATAACTATATCTTATGCCTTTTTCATTGAATGGTACATCTAAAACATTTTGCTATTGGAAAAGAAGTACAAAGTTGGGGGACTCACACATCCTGATTTCAATACCTACTACAAAGCTACAATAACCAAAACAGTGTGGTATTGACATAAAGACAAATATATAGACTAAGAGAGTAGAATAGAAGGCCCAGAAATAAACTCCCCTATTTTTGGTTAAATGATTTTCAACAAGGGTGCCATGACCATTCAAAAGGGAAAAGGACAGTATTTTCAACAAATGGGGCTTGGAAAACTGTATATTCTTGCAAAATAATTGATTTGGACCCTTACCTTAAACCATACACAAAAATTCATATAAAATGGATTGAAGACCTAAATGTAAACTATAAAACACTGAGAAGAAAACAGTGGAAAAGCTTTATGATATTTTGAATTTGGCAACGATTTCTTGAATATGACACCAAAAGCACAAGCAACAAAAGAAAATATAACTGGACTTCATCAAAATTAAAAAATTTGTGCATTAAAGGACACAACCAACATAGTGAAGATGGTAACCCACATAATAGGAGAAAATACTTGCAAATCATATATGAAAATGGTTTTAATATCCAGAACATATTAAACATTCCAACAACAATCATAAAAATTTCAAAAATGCTTATCAGAATTGAATAGACATTTCTCCAAAGAACATACACACATGGCCAATAAGGACCTGAAAAGATGCTCAACACACATCATTAGGAGAATGGAAATCGGAACCACAACAGGATGCCATTTCATAACCACTAGGATGGCTGTAATAAAAACAAAAACAGACAATAGCAAGTGTTGACAAGGATGTGGAGAAACTGGAACCTCTGTAAAAAGGTTTGGCAGTCTGTCCAAAAATTAAACACAGAATTACCATATAATCCATCAATTCTACTACTGGGTATATATCCAAAAGAATTGAAAGCAGAGGTTCAAACAGATATTTGTATACCATCTTCATAACATAGTGTTCACAATAACCAAAAGATGAAAAGAATCCAAATGCCCATTGATGAATGAATGGATAAACAGAATATGCAAACAATGAAGTATTATCCGGCCTTAAAAAATGAAATTCTGACATATGCTGCACATGAATGAATCTTGAGGATATCATGCTAAGTGATGTAAGCCAGACACAAAGGGACAAATAGTGTATTGTTTCATTTATATGAAACACGTGGAGAAGTTAAATTAAGAAAGAAAGTAGAACGTTGGTTGCCAGAAACTGGGGGAGGGAGAAAGGGGGAGTTGTTGTTTCATAGGCATGGAGTTCCACTGAAGAGGATGAAAAAGCCCTGGGGATGGGTGGCAGTGATGGTTGCGCAATAATACAAAATGCATGTCACACAACAGAACTGTGTACTTAAAAATGGTTAAAATGGTCAATCGTGTGATGTATACCATAGCACACTAAAAAAAGTCACTAAGCAACATCGAAAAATCTCATGTTAACTAGTTCTATGATTACCTGTTTAGTGGTACACTCTTACTTAACTATTTCTAAAATGTTGGACATTCAGGTCATTTCCAATTTCTCATCAGACATGTTAAAATAAACAATATTTTACCTGTGATTTTTTTCTAATAAGTAATATCCTTCAGAAAAACTTTGAGAAAAACTATGGTATTTTTAAGGCTAACATGTGTTCCTATATTGCCTTGTAAATAGTGATGCTAATTTCATGCCACCAGTGGTGAATAATGTGACGAGTTTGCCACCACCATAAGTTGGTCAGCAGTATTATTTAAAAAGTTGGGTGGTGGTGAGGGGTGATTTCTTAAGCAAGATATGAGTACATAAAATACTTATTAATTTACATATGTGGTATTATAATGATTTTTGCATTAACTTATATTGATGCAGTGAAATGATAATAAAATGGTATTATAGTATTTTTTGCATTAATTGCAATTTCTCTGATTACCAGCAAGGCTAAATATTTTCCCACGCATTTACTATTTGTCTCCTTTTCTGTGAACTTCCTATTCATCCCCTATTCTCATAGTTCAATTGCAGAATTGGTATTTTTCTTACATATTTTAATAAATTCTTTCTTATTTTATTTCTTATTCTTTCTTATTTTAGATATTAACCTCCCAATGTAAGCTTCGATGCACGTATTGTCTCTATTCCCTTTTAACATAGTGTTTGGAGGCCTACATGTAAGTACCAACTGTAGGTACTTTTCAACTTATGTAACTTTTACATTCATCTTTTCCTTGGGGATTTCTTCTTAAACTGAATTTTAAGAAATTGCCATATTGCTGAACTATTACTCAAGCTTTCAGTTAGCAATTAATCACATGCACTCTCACACCTTTGGGGTGTAAAAGATATGTCTACTTTTAATTTTGAGAAATTAAAATGTGGCCTTAAATTACTGGAATTCATCTTCAAAAGTATATTGCTCATGACAGAAACAAATCACTGTATATGATATCTTAACAACGTCCCTATGAGGCAACATTGGGTAGATATAAATGAGTGATTTTAATAAACAGAAATGGAGGTACCCAGAGGTTATATCAGTTCAGACTTTTACTAAGAGTCTGCTGAAATACCAGGTCTAGAGTCTACGACGTTTAGATCACTGCTTTTACTATTAGATCATGTTTCCAAAATAATATATACTCAGAGTACTAAATTCAAATATTTTTATAACAAAAATATTTGTTAGGTTTAAAGTTGGGCTAGGACCAAAAGTTCAAGCGTTAATGATGAGTGAGAATATGTACAGACTTTCATTTAGCCTCCCTGTAAATCTCTTGGATGGGAATACATTGTGAACTAACAACAGATACTGACACTACCTCAAAGTCAACTGGTCTTAATATAATCAACATGACCTTGAATGAAGAAGATTGCTACAGAAAAAAAAAAAGGAAAAATATACTCACATTACACTTAGACAAGTTACTCTTTAAGACAGTTTGAACTATGATTCTGACATAAAATGGAAAACATTGTTTTCCTTTCAGTCAATTTGACTATGGTATTATCAGATGGAATTCCATCCAATATATTTTATAAACATATTTTTTTATATTTCCCACCTGGAATGGCAAGGCGTACTAGTTTAGAATTACAGAACATTAAAGCTAAAAGGAGACTAAAAAGCAATCCAATGCAGGCTTCTCTTTTGATTGGTGAAAGTCTGAAATGACATGTTTGAGTTATAGATCTTGTCACCTGTGGACCTAGAGCTGGAATTCACATCTCCGCACTTTTTGTCCAATCTATAAGCTACACTCAAAACTCTATTCTTTTTCATACTTGAATATCTGCCATGATTTTTTAAAATCCAGAATTTAAATAAGCTTCATGTTGATGGGTGATCATCATAGAGTATGAGAAAGCATTATCATGTGGAATTATCCATACACTGAAGTGTTAAAATTATTTAGTTTTCTTACCAAAAAGAAAAGCAGATTTTGGTAGCTAAATTTTTTTCTTAAATTTGTATTGTAATCATGACTACACAAACCACCCCCCCACTGTTAAAAAATATTTAAATAAAGCTAAAAAATAATGCCCTTCACCAGATGCACTGGTAGTGAACATACTTTGTGGCATTTGGGAATCGCAAAAATGGAAGAATTTCTCCACGTGCAGATGGTACTTCTGGGGCAGGGCCATGAAATGACAGGAGTAGCTGCTGGGAAGTGAGTTAAACGTTTTTATTAGAAGTCTTTCCTAACTTCCAAATCTAGCAAAGGTACAGGTAAAAGGGAATTTATAAGTTTCTTTGGAAAGACAGCCAGCCTGCATACTATAATATAGCATTAGTAAGGTTGGAAACTTCTAGGATAGCACCTATTATAAAATACAAGATGAATGCCATATTATTAATAGCAAACAAACTTTGAGTGATAATCAGGTTATTTTGAATACTAAATAACATTACTAGGAGAATTTGTAGCTCTCCTTTTTAAAAGGAAGCACTCAAATTCTTAAGATCTGCCCAAATTATTAAACACACAATGCTTATTCAACCAAAAATTTCCTTAAAATAAATACATTTTCTTTTCAAAGTAGATTCTATTTATTTATTTTTAGAGGGAGTAGAAGGGAGGAAGACAGAGAGGGAGAGAAACATCAATGTGCGATAGAAACATCGACCGGGTGCCTCTCGTTCACCTGCACTGGGGGACCTGGTCTGCAACCCAGGCGTGTGCCCTGACCAGGAACTGAACTAGAGACCTTTTGGTTTGTGGGATGATGCCCAACACACTGAGCCACACAAGCCAGGGCAAAAGCAAGTAGATTTCCAATCACACTAATTTTTTTCTCTAAGACATAGAATAAAATGTTATGAATTAAAAGACAAAAATACGGACAAACTGGCTGTCCCACTCAAATAAATCAATACGAAAAGATTACAGATTAATTTAAAATGAATACTATGAGAAAAATGGAAAAGATTTAGTTTTTTAAAAAATTTAGAATGATAGAGTAAGAAATTCCATGTATGATGTAACTTGACAACATCGAACAAAAATAGAATAGTTGTAATTCTTATATAGGACATAAGGTGGTGCTATATTCTACCAATTCAAATAAATTTATACAAAAGGAAAAAACTGTTAATTCATTTGTCATATACAAATTTTACTTATTTTGCATTCACAATACATAAGGAAATGCTGAAAAGCACAAATAAAAACTAGTGAAGTTGAAAATTCTAGCTATCAAAAAACAAATAAATCTGTAAAGTTAGATTTTTCTTGGAACACTTTAGAGAACATGGTTTGTTTTGACATAAAATTCTGTATTACTATTAAAGATTTAGGTAAAATAGCATTATTAAGCAATCATCACCATCATCATCATTGCTGTTTGACATATACTGATCGGAAGGCTACTTGCTTTTCATTAAGACAAATAGCTAAACAGTTATTGAACTTTTTGCTTTTAAAGAATTATAAATTGTACATACTTTAAAAATGTAAAATAGATTGTTTTTAAAGAGAAAAATTGATGTAAATTGCCACCTAAATGATGAGTCAAATTGATTGGCACTTCTAAAATATAAGAAACTTTTGTTAACAAAATGAGTATTTGGTGTCTTCACACAAAAAAATTAAATTAGACAACCACTTCAAGTTTAAAATGTTTACATTTCTCCTGGCTGGTATAGCTCAGTGGATTGAGCACGGGCCTGTGAAGCAAAGGGTTGCCGGTTCAATTCCCCGTCAGGGCACATGCCTGGGTTGCAGGCCAGGTCCCCAGTAGGGGACACATGAGAGGCAACCACACATTGATGTTTCTCTCCCACTCTTACTCCTTCCCATCCCCTGTCTCTAAAAATAAATAAATAAAATATTTTTAAAATGTTTACTTTTCTATTGTTATATATATGTGGATATATATAACATGTGTTATACAACACATATATATATGCAAAGTATATATGTAGGTACAGTCTTAATTAGAAGTCTGGATATAGGAAGTTTTGCATCTCTGGAGTTTACCACACTTTGGGGTTTTCTCTTATTCTAGTCATGACTATCAATTAAAGCTATTCTTCTCTCAAAGAAATATTCCTGACACTCCTCGTATGTTATAAATCCTAAGCAACTGGATAGAATTCGGGATTAAAAAAAGAATAGTGACACAGTACCGATGTACAGCCTATCAAAAGTAATACTAGTCCCTATGTGGGTCTTATTTTTCCTCCTGTAACTCAGGTCTCTTACCAATTGTGTGGATTCATGGTTTAAAATCTGGTTTATGTGTACCCCACTACAATAATTTTCTAATTTCTGAAAAGACCTTTCTTCTCTCCATTCCATGCTTCTCCACTAGAAGTGAAACTAAGGTACCCAAACTTGTTTAAAATAGATTTAAAGAATGTGAAGAGAACTAATTTCACAATTCTTTTTTGAGATTTATTTTATCACTCTCAATTAAAACAAATTAAACATTGACTATACTCATAACCAAGTACTTCTCGGAGTTGTTATAAAAGTTAAGAAATACATTAAAAATTTATGAAATTTATAAAGTAACTTTAAAGTAAAATGCAAACCACACTGGCAGGTGTGGCTCAGTTGGCTGGAGTGCTGTCCCAAGCTGAAAGATTGTAGATTTGACCCTGACCCAGGCCAGGCCAGGGTCCTTGTATGGGAGGCAGGATATTTCTCTCTTTCTCTCTCTCCCCACCCCAGCCCCCCAACCCCACTGGAGCCAACCTCTCACTCCCAAAGCAATGAAAAAAATGTGTTCTCAGGAGAAGATTAGCAAGAAAAGCAAAAAGCAAACAAATGATTGAATCCTGCTGAATAACAAAAGGCTCATGGACTTTTTAAAATTACTTTAGCTCATCTAAGAAATATCAGATGGTAAATAACAGTGGGCAATAACCAGATCAGAAATAAGACATAAAAATTCAGGTAAGTAAAAAGAAGGCTATGAAGTATTTCCTAAAGACATTAAATTTTACATGCAAGTTACTGAATTTGAATGTTGACAGTATGCCATCTTCTTTTAATCATTAAATTCTAGTACCTTTTACCTAATTCCCAATTATTGGCACCATTCCTTGCTCTTCACGTCTTAAATGCAAAATTTCGGTAGTCTTTTGCTACACAGCTGCTGTGGCCTGCACACCATTCGGGCACTGTCTATTAGATTGTCTTCCCCGCTGTGTTTAGGTGCTTCCCTAACTATCATGATAGGTCTATCATTACTTTGGTTTTTTTTTCTCTTTTTTATCTCTTTTTTTGCATTGCATTTACTGGGGTGACATTAATAAAATTGTATAGGTTTCAGGTGTATAACTCTATAACACATCATCTGCATATTGTATTGTGTGTTCACCACCCCAAGTCAAGTCTTATCATTACTTTATATCTGAATCACTCTATCGGCCTCTCAGATACTCTCCCTAATATGAGGTCTCTCACAGCATACAACAGAATAACTTTTCTTAAAATATATTTTTATCATGTCATTCCTTAAGACCTACATTCATTTCTCATTTCTGTAATAATATAAACAACACTATTTTTTTATTAAAGTGAATACTATGTCCCTGACATTGTGCTAAAGGCTTTATATATGTTAGATGATTTAATCTTTCAAAAACACACACCATATATATTTTATATGCATATACAGTGAGTCTCAGGAACCTGAGGCTCAGAGGACTGCTGCCTAACTTGCCAAAGGCCTCCCAGTTACCATTTCACAGAGCTAAGTTCAAGTACAGAGCTGTCTCTCTCCAGAGCTCTTAGATTAGCACTTAAATAGTGCTTGGCACAGAGCAGTCACTCAATAAATGTTTGTTAAATAAATTAATGAATAAAATAAATACTGTTGTATTACCTTGGCATATTAACCATCAAAAGACATTTTTCATTTTTTTAAATTCAAGGCCCATATTTTATAACTAAACAAAGTGGATGGCATACACTTACCTTATTAGTAAATACTCGTTGAGTAAAACTAAAGGGAATTATATTAGTATGGAGCCAATTACCATGAGAAGGATACAGGGCTAAAAGTCTTATCACTGTTCTAATATAAACTATAGTAACATTTATTTATATCTCTATGCTAGCTAAACTTGTATTTTTTGACACTTTGAATCAGGTAAGCGATTATTTAACTAAGTTAATTTGATTACCATTTACTTAGTTGCAAAACACAAAAGGCTCCTACTGCTGGAACACGATACTGTATGTGAACATGCTGGACACACACACCAAATTGCTCAGGGTGTACAGATTCCTAAACAGTCTGACCAAAACTCCTTGGAGGTAATGTTTTAAAATTTTAATATAGAACAAATGTCACTGTCCAGCAATTTAAAGATATAAGGGACTTCAGAGTTCAATTACAAATACAGAGTTGTTATTTGAAACAAAAATGTAGCTCTTGAGAACAATCAGTTCAGTTTTCTAACAGCAGTTATAGTATGTGGTCATAACCATTTTTCCCCCTTTTACAGAGGTCTCTAGGTACACATTTTTAATGTATCTGAGCAGTTTCCAGTTAATGTTTTATATTTCTCTAGCTATTATTTTCTGTTGAAAGAAAACTAGTAAAGGTTGAATCTAGAAGGGGAAAACAAAGGAAGAAGATCAATATTAACACTCTACAAATATTGACTTAGCAAAGTGACTTTGTTGTCTTTCTCTCATAGGAATTGATATTGAATGAATGACTTATTTATAAGAAACACCCATGAAAAGTATTTATTAAAACAAAAAAATGCTTGGCAAAATACATAATTAGATAACCTGTTAATCAAATTAAAAAACTGAAGAGTCAACATTTTCAAACTGAAGACCTTTTAATATTCTTGTGCATCATTTTCACTTTAAAGTATTATAACTGGTATATGGGTAGGAATGCTGCAATCCATGGAAACACCTCAAAGAATTACTTCACAAACTTTACTCATTCTCTGTAGATATCAAATAGCTATTAATAAACTTCATGTCAATTTTTTTCTAGAAAAAGTCTTATGTATTAATTTAAAATACTATACCTTTATTGAGTTTGGCTCGGTCAGCTTTGAGTTTCGGTTACTATTGGCCCCCATGGTAATTGTGAAAGACACGGACATTTTGAACTTTCTGGTGGTTGCCAGTAAAGGACTCCGGGTGTCACCTGTAACAGGTAGTCCTACATTATGAAAAGCTGTCAATAGAAAGTTTATTTCTAGCCCTGGCTGGTGTAGCTCAGTGGATTGAGCGCAGGCCTGCGAACCAGACAATTGTGGTTCGATTCCCAGTCAGGGCACATGCCTGGATTGCAGGCCAGTTCCCAGCAGGGAACACATGAGAGGCAACCATACATTGATATTTCTCTCCCTCTCTCCTTCCTTTCCCCTCTAAAGGTAAATAAATAAAATCTTAAAAATAAAAAAGAAAGTTTGTTTCTAAACACAATGTAGTATAAAATGCCTGTGCTCTCTTTGTACTTCCTATTGAAATAAAGTCAGATAGTTTATATTATCAGACTTTAATGGTCTCTAATTTATGGGCCACTAATAACATTCTTTATTTCAATTTGTCACCTTTTAGCCTGCATTTTAGTTTTAGGAAAATATAATGAGCATAACTAAGTCAAGTTCCACAATAACATCTTCGTTCAATAGATTTCCACAGCTAAGAACATCTAGGAACACTGGCTGAGAAAATATGGATCCCCGTTGGCTTTATCACTGATAAGTGAAGATGGAAGAAAAAATTAACCCTCCATTCTTCATTAAGAAAATTTTAGTGTCGAGAAGTAAATACCTTTATTTGGGAATGTTTCCTGATCAGTTTTTCTTACAGTTCTAGGCGATGGTTTTGGTCGTGGTGCTGGGTCCCTTTCAGGGAACCCTTCAATGTGGCTCCCAAACTGTTGACGCCTCAGTTTACTGTCGACCTCCAGTTTTTCTAGAGTGGTTTTGAGACACTGCTCATTGGTTGTCATATATAATTTACAAAACTACAGGAAATAAAAAAGTAGTCCAGTAGGTAAAACATTCAATCATACATTTGGGAGGAGAAAGCAAATGCACATTAGTAGGCAAGGAATAGACAGACAGATGGAGTACACTCCCCGTTGAACTAGGTACTCATTTTATTTTCTTGAATCAGCCTGACCACCCTCAAGTGACCTAGTGAAACACAGCCATGATTCATCCAGGAAGTCAGCCTCTGAGTGAAAACGACTGTTACACAAAAACAACTGGTGTATGATTATTTTCATATAAGACATGTAGACTTGCATTTGTTCTCAGTAATTCTGTGATTCTTCCACCGCCAAAAGGACATATTCCTGAGGAGAGTCTGCAAGTTTGTGTACATGTGTATTTATATGACATGTACGTATTTTAACTAGGTCATGTTAATTTAATATAGTCATCAGATGACAATTGTGGTACTTCAGAGATTAAATTTCAAGTACGATCAGTACATGTACATAAGTATGTTACTGCCAACATTAAAAAGACATGTGCCTTTAAAAACACTCCTATGTAATAAGCAAATTTACATCAGTATGAGCTTATATACCTTGATGTAGTCAAATTTGCCATCAGCATTTACATCAGCCAAATTTATTATGGCATTTACTTCTTCTAGAGTCATCTTCTCACCTCTCTGAAAAATATAAGATTTATTTTAAAGCAACATGATGATCATTTTGCTATGCATAGGGACAATGGAAATTTATTTTAATATTTTCTACAAGTTGGAATATATGATTTCATTATAAATCTCAGAATATTATGTCAAGTAAGAATGAAACATATAAAATAAAATTTCACAATTTTACTGTTTTGTAACAGTATGCTGAATTCCAGTTTGCTAAATTTGAACAATGTGTAACATAGATCCAGTAATAACTGCCATTAAAATTAGAGTAATGACATGTTCTCACATTGTACCAAGAAACAGAATGGATTCGGAATCCCATTAATACTTTGTTTCTCTTTTACTTATTACATATGAATCACTGCAGAGTTCTGAACTGGAAAGAATTGCAAGGAAACACAAGGGGATAGCAACATGGGCTCAATTTTATACTTTATCTTTTATTTACAAAGCACCTTTCATCCAGAAGGATCCGTAAGCACTTTATAAATGACGTGTATGTGATTCATTTCACCTGCTGATGAAACAGTTATTTTTAATGTGGACTTTGGTTGCCAAAGGTAGATTCCAAGTTGTTTTGAAAAATACACAGATTACAGAAGTGTTTCATAGATCTTACCTTTGTGAGAAGCTTGTAAAGGTCAGTGTGTAAAATAAAGCCATCATCATTCACATCTAATTGCTTAAATGATTTTAGCAGTTCTGCTTTTGAAGTAGGTTTTTCCTTTCTTAAAATTATACAAAAATCATCAAAATTCAGTTTGGCAGTTTGAGGAGTCCAATATTTATTAACAGTCTTTTGGGATGGATTTCTTCCTGCATGCTGAAGAGCTGCCCAATAAAACAAGTATTATTTTTATAGTAATGTTTGGAATTGGTATTTAAGTATATTTTCATTATATATGACAATGCCATTATATATGACAATGTTATACAAAAGTACACAGATGCCACTATATTACCCTTGGTTTTGATAATCTAGTAATAGCAATGTACGCCTGACTGTAAAAAATAAACACACATACATACACATGTTACCAGCTAAAGATTCTTGATTTATTAATGCTAGAATTAAATAAACTGTCCCTATCTTGACAATTAGTTCTTAACCTACATAGTTTAATTACCTGACAATATCTGATTTACTCCATTACAGAGATTGGAGAAAAGATTAAAGACAACCATTAATGGTTTTGAGGACATAAGAATAACTGCAAAAATAATAAATTATTTCTTTCATGGTTTAAGAAATATGTTAATAAAATGAAGAAATAATTAGTTTGAGACTAGTACTCCCACCATGGCATGATACCTAAAGTGTTCATCATTGCTAGATATTGAGTTTCAGGACATTAATCATGTCCCAAATGTCAAAATACATGCAAGAAAAGCATCTACTTACATCCACAGCCCTGGTAAAAATCAAGAATGTCAACATACTTGACAGAAGACTATTGTAGATACACAATGGTTAAGTCACTCTTCAGTTTTAACCAGAACATCTAAAAATAATCCTATAACCACTTATTCATTGGACATTCCTATTTTAAAAGCCATGAAAGACAAAGAATTCTGTGAGAAAAGCTTTATATGTTTACATATCATACCACACTAAAATACAGTGCTTTCAAACGATTGTAGACATTTTGTACAGTTGAATAGGAATAACTTGGTAGTTTGTAAATAAACCTCTGCATATTAAGACTCAATACTATCTAAAATGAATCAATGATAGATTTTCTAAGCACTATAAAATAAATTAACAGAATTTTAAGAGGTACAACTGCCCTGAATTGTGCTATCAAATTATATTATAAAAGCTTATAATGAATATTTCAAATCATCTTTGGTGAGACTTCATAAGATCATGCATTGTCAATCAACACGACAAATTATAATCTGAGTATTATGTAATATAATGGTAATATAATGTAATAAAGAGATATATATATCCTCAAGGAAACAGAAATCAGATCAGGGTAATAGACACAGATATCTGCGAGTCCATTATATTGAACATTCACTGTGCACAAACATAACACAAAGTGACTGTATTCTTGCAGAGATGCAAGCTTCTCGGCTCCTAAATTTTTTTTAATTAACTTCTTTTTTTAAAATTTAATTCTTGTTCAAGTACAGTTTTCTGTCTTATATTCCCAGTCTCGCCCCACCCCCAGTGCTCCCCACCTCCCTCTTATTTCCACTCCCCACCTTAGTTATTATCCATGTGTTCTTTATACTTGTTCATGTGAGTCCCTCCCTTTTTCTCCTATGATTCTCTCCCCTCTCCCCTCTGGTCCCTGTCAGCCTGTTCTGTATTTCAGTGTCATTGGTCATATTTTGCTTGTTTGTTTGTTTTGTTGTTTAGATTCCTGTTAACGGTGAGATCATATGGTATTTGTCTTTCACCGCCTGGCTTATTTCACTCAGCATAATGCTTTCCAGTTCCATCCATGATGTTGCAAAGGGTAGGAGCTCCTTCTTTCTTTCTGCTGCATAGAATTCCATTGTGTAAATGTACCGTTTTTCATCCAGTCATTTACTGATGGGCTTCTAGGTTGCTTCCAACTCTTGGTTATCGTAAATTGTGCTGCTATGAACATCGGGGTGCACACAGATCAATGGAATAGAAGAGAGAGCCCAGAAATAAACCCAAATCTCTACAGTCAATTAATATTCCACAAAGGGGGCAGTAATATAAAATGGAGTAAAGATAGCCTCTTCAACAAATGATGTTGGAAGAACTGGACAGCTACGTGCAAAAAAATGAAACTTGAGTACCAACTTACACCATACACCAAAATAAATTCAAGGTGGATAAAAGACTTAAATAGCCATGAAACCATTAAAGTCCTAGAGGAGAGCATCGGCTCCTCACTTTTATAATCTAAACAGAAAGTTCACACCTGAAGTGTAAAATTGCTACTTGTAGTTATGAAATGGCTAATAACATAGTAGAAGTCCATGGCCCAACAGAAATATCCCCATCCTCCAGACAACTCCAGTGCGTCTTTCCTAGATAGCTTACAGCTCTGGCACAGAAACAAAATAAAACCATCATCTGGAGGTGACTTTCAGAGCTAATTAAGGGTGTAGCTATTGTATTTGACATCTTCTGTTCACCTAGAAAGTCTATGTGAAAATTTGTAACACTAAATATAACAGAATTTTTTTATTTCCACAGATTTATTCTGGATGTAGACAAAAACTCTCATTACCACACTCCCCTAAGAATAAGATAAGTATTTTGCCTAGTTTATAATTGGACAATTCCTTAATTTATCTATCAAGAGAATCAAGATAAATGTTTTAGCATTTCACTCCCAGCCAACCTATACCCCTTAAAAGCGGGGAATACAAGTAGGACCTAAATGAAGTTGTGAGTTGAAATCGAAAACCCACATAAAAAAAATGGTGTTTCCTCCAGTTTTAAGAATTATATCCCAAGTAATAACTCAGCATATCTATGTTGCAATTTTCAGTAACAAAATACTTTTAAAGAAACTACTAATTATAGAACAATTTTCTCAGAGTAAAATTCATTATGCCCAAAATATGTACTAAGTAAATATTCCCATATTTAAGACATAGGTTTAATTTAGTAACTTTTTAATGCTTATTGATGTTATTTTACTTTTACCATATTTTATTGATTATGGTATTATAGTTGTCCTGGTTTTTCTCCCTTGGCCTCCCTCCACCCAGCACTGCCCCCTTCCTCAGGCAATGCCCCCACCATTGTTCATGTCCATGGGTCATGCATGTAAGTTCTTTGTCTACTCCATTTCCTGTGCTGGACTTTACATCCCCATGGCTATTCTGTGACTGCCGATTTGTACGTCTTAACCCCCTCTCCTCTCCACCTGTTTGCCCCACATGCCCTTCCCATCTGGCAGCCATCACACCCTCTCTGTGTCCATGATTCTGTCTCTGTTCATCTGGTTTGCTTAGTTTTTTTTAGATTCAATTGTTGGTAGATTTGTATTTTTTGCGTTTCTCTGTTCATAATTTTGATTTTTCTTCTTTTTATTAAATAAGCCCCTTTAACATTTCATATAATAATAGTTTGGTGATGATGAACTCCTTTAGTCTTTTTCTTGTTTGGGAAGGTCTTTATCTGCACTTCAACTCTAAATGATAGTTTTGCTGGGTAGAGTGATCTTGGCTGTAGGTCTCTGCTTTTGATGACTTGGAATATTTCTAAGTTTAGCCTGCTAAGTTTCCTTTGAGAAATCAGCTGACAGTCTATGGCAACTCCTCTGTAGCTAACTAACTTCTTTGCTCTCGCTGCTTCTAATATTCTCTCTTTACCTTTAAACTTCAGCACTTTAATTGTAATATATCTTGGAGTGGGCCTTTTTGCAACCACCTTGTTTGGGATTTGCCTGGGAATCTCCAAGCCCATCACAAGTAATTGCCATCTCAGATTGCTTTATAGGTCAGGCAGGATGGCCACAAGCAAAACAAAGGTGGGGGCTGACCTTAGCATGCACCACCCAGGAACTCCAGGGCCAGTGCATCCAGTGGACAGGGTATAGACCATGTCGGAACATCACCACCCAGTTCTCTGCACAGCTGACCCTCCATGGAGAGCAGAGGTTGTGGTCAGTGGTCACAGCCAGTCCTTGCAGCTGACTGGCCTGGATAAATCCCTCCCATTGACCCACCAACAGCAACCAAGGTTCAACCACAAGACGAGAGTGTACTCAGCCCAAATGAAGGCTGTACCTCGAGTATCCAGCTTGGGTGATAGGGGAGGTTGTGCCAATGGACCCTACAGGTCACCTACTATATTTGGCTATACTACCAAGACATTGAGTCAAACCAGCTCTACCTAATACATAGAAACAAACACATGGAGGCTGCCAAAATGAGGAGACAAAGATGGCTCAAGTGAAAGAACAGATCAAAACTCCAGAAAAAGAGCTAAATGAACTGGAGATAAGCAATCTATCAGGTGCAGAGTTAAAAGGATACTCAAGGAGCTTAATGAGGATCTCAATACCATAAAGATCCAGTTAGAAGTGAAGAATACACTAATTGAAATAAAGAACCATTCACAGGGAAATAACAGTAAAGTACATGAATCCCAGAATCAAATCAACGATTTGGAACAAAAGGAAGTAAAAAACAACCAATCAGACAAGAAGAAAAAAGAATCCAAAAAAATAAGGAAAGTATAAGCAGCCTGCGGGACAGCTTCAAGAGATAAAACATTTGCATCATTGGAGTGCCAGATGGCAAAGATAAAGAGCAAGAAATTGGAAATGTATTTGAAAAAAATAATGAAAGAAAACTTCCCTAATTTGGTAAAAGAAGTAGACATTCAAGTCCAGGAAGCACAGAGTCCCAAACAAGATTGATGCAGACACATTACAATTGAAATGCCTAAAGGTAAAGAGAGAATATTCAAAGCATCAAGAGAAAAGAAGTTAGTTAGCTACAGAGGAGTTACCATAGACTGTCAGCTGATTTCTCAAAGGAAACTTAGCAGGCTAAACTTAGAAATATTCCAAGTCATCAAAAGCAGAGACCTACAGCCAAGATCACTCTACCCAGCAAAACTATCATTTAGAGTTGAAGTGCAGATAAAGACCTTCCCAAACAAGAAAAAGACTAAAGGAGTTCATCATCACCAAACTATTATTATATGAAATGTTAAAGGGGCTTATTTAATAAAAAGAAGAAAAATCAAAATTATGAACAGAGAAACGCAAAAAATACAAATCTACCAACAATTGAATCTAAAAAAAACTAAGCAAACCAGATGAACAGAGACAGAATCATGGACACAGAGAGGGTGTGATGGCTGCCAGATGGGAAGGGCATGTGGGGCAAACAGGTGGAGAGGAGAGGGGGTTAAGACGTACAAATCGGCAGTCACAGAATAGCCATGGGGATGTAAAGTCCAGCACAGGAAATGGAGTAGACAAAGAACTTACATGCATGACCCATGGACATGAACAATGGTGGGGGCATTGCCTGAGGAAGGGGGCAGTGCTGGGTGGAGGGAGGCCAAGGGAGAAAAACCAGGACAACTATAATACCATAATCAATAAAATATGGTAAAAGTAAAATAACATCAATAAGCATTAAAAAGTTACTAAATTAAACCTATGTCTTAAATATGGGAATATTTACTTAGTACATATTTTGGGCATAATGAATTTTACTCTGAGAAAATTGTTCTATAATTAGTAGTTTCTTTAAAAGTATTTTGTTACTGAAAATTGCAACATAGATATGCTGAGTTATTACTTGGGATATAATTCTTAAAACTGGAGGAAACACCATTTTTTTTATGTGGGTTTTCGATTTCAACTCACAACTTCATTTAGGTCCTACTTGTATTCCCCGCTTTTAAGGGGTATAGGTTGGCTGGGAGTGAAATGCTAAAACATTTATCTTGATTCTCTTGATAGATAAATTAAGGAATTGTCCAATTATAAACTAGGCAAAATACTTATCTTATTCTTAGGGGAGTGTGGTAATGAGAGTTTTTGTCTACATCCAGAATAAATCTGTGGAAATAAAAAAATTCTGTTATATTTAGTGTTACAAATTTTCACATAGACTTTCTAGGTGAACAGAAGATGTCAAATACAATAGCTACACCCTTAATTAGCTCTGAAAGTCACCTCCAGATGATGGTTTTATTTTGTTTCTGTGCCAGAGCTGTAAGCTATCTAGGAAAGACGCACTGGAGTTGTCTGGAGGATGGGGATATTTCTGTTGGGCCATGGACTTCTACTATGTTATTAGCCATTTCATAACTACAAGTAGCAATTTTACACTTCAGGTGTGAACTTTCTGTTTAGATTATAAAAGTGAGGAGCCGATGCTCTCCTCTAGGACTTTAATGGTTTCATGGCTATTTAAGTCTTTTATCCACCTTGAATTTATTTTGGTGTATGGTGTAAGTTGGTACTCAAGTTTCATTTTTTTGCACGTAGCTGTCCAGTTCTTCCAACATCATTTGTTGAAGAGGCTATCTTTACTCCATTTTATATTACTGCCCCCTTTGTGGAATATTAATTGACTGTAGAGATTTGGGTTTATTTCTGGGCTCTCTCTTCTATTCCATTGATCTGTGTGCACCCCGATGTTCATAGCAGCACAATTTACGATAACCAAGAGTTGGAAGCAACCTAGAAGCCCATCAGTAAATGACTGGATGAAACATGGTACATTTACACAATGGAATTCTATGCAGCAGAAAGAAAGAAGGAGCTCCTACCCTTTGCAACATCATGGATGGAACTGGAAAGCATTATGCTGAGTGAAATAAGCCAGGCGGTGAAAGACAAATACCATATGATCTCACCGTTAACAGGAATCTAAACAACAAAACAAACAAACAAGCAAAATATGACCAATGACACTCAAATACAGAACAGGCTGACAGGGACCAGAGGGGAGAGTGGAGAGAATCACAGGGGAAAAGGGGAAGGTCTCACATGAACAAGTATAAAGGACACATGGACAATAGCTAAGGTGGGGGGTGGAAACAGGAGGGAGGTAGGGAGCACTGGGGGTGGGGGGCAGGACTGGGAATATAAGACAGAAAACTGTATTTGAACAAGAATTAAATAAAAAAGAGAAAAATATGTCAGATATTTTACTTAAGGAAACTGCTTCTAAAGTTGGCAAAATAACTCAGTTTCTCTATTCATAAAGTTATTAGTTTTGATGAAGATAACATGAGTATTCAGTGTTATTGTTTAATGCTCTTAATATTGAAGGCCTCCAAGTCATTTGATACACCTGGGCAAGGACCAAATTCATTATTTTAGGGGATATTTGCAACCAGAGGAATTTAAGAGATGATCATGGAGAGAAGCAAAAAAAGACAAAAAGTACCCCCATCACCAACCTCACCACACACACACAAATTCAAACCCAGAACTCTTAATTCTCTTTAAAATTTCACTTATTTCTCTTCTACAACCATTCAGCCCATTCTATACATCCTTTGCTTTTTCCTAAATATAGGTCAAATTCAAAGTAGTGATTCTGATGCCAAACGTGTTTTAATTCTATTGTAAATCTTAAAGTACCAAAATAAGAATTTTAAAAAAATTTAAGCAAGTAACTGATAGAAGGATTTAAAAATACTATTCTATCCTTTATAAACATGGAGGTTTTATTTTGAAGATTCTACAATATGTAACTATAGAAAATGGCACAACAGTATAATATGGCAATTCCATTGCTGAAACCACTGAAATTGGGCTGATCCAACAATGTCATTCCAATTCTAGTCTTTCTGATCTATTAACTCTCAACAAATAAGACAAAATACTTCAATTAACATTTTTTACCTAAGTAAAGTTGATCCTTAGAAATAATGTTTTCTAAGCTGCTTCTGAAAACAGATAAGTAGGCAGCTCTACAATTTGTGTAAAATACCTCCTCTTCAGTGAGCGGAACTTTCTTTGTTCGAGGACCCTCTGAAAGCGTTGAATTCTGACTGGAGAAGACAGCATCACTTCCTGAACTGAAGGCCATTCTATTAGAAAATAATTTTAAAGACTGCTTTAGTCAGTGTTAATCCCCTAAAATGCAAATGTCACCTTGCCTTTCAAATGGGAGGGGGGGATATTGACATTTTTATTTGTGGGGGAAAAAAGACAAACATTATAATATGCAGAAAGTTGTAATATATGTTAAACCAGAAGCCTTTTGGCAGTTGCTATATAATGTATGTGTGTGTGTATATACATATATATATATATGTTATATACACACACACATATATATATATATATCTTGGGGCATGTGTATATATATATATATATATATGTACACACACACACACAACTTTCTAAAGTTTCTTCTTTATTAATTTTCAGGGTTAGGCAGAAGTAGGGCCTGCTTAAGTGTCGTTAGTAGGGTAATAATATGGGTGTAATAATTCTAGTTTTAATTTGAACATTTCACCTAAAATGTTCACACTCACCATATGTGGTGTGCTTGAGTGTGATATTATGTTATAGAATTACATGCTAATGATTTTGTAATTAAAAAGGGGAGTTATTTGTGTTGGACCCTGTATATGTATATACCAAAAGAACAAAGCCAAAACAAAGAGGTAACATAAATATAAAAGAAGAATCACAGGGCAAAAAAAATCCCCCAAAAATACATACATATCTATTCTCTCAAAATAACATGACAGTCAGTTGAGACTCTTGATAGGGCTGTCATGAGGATTAAAGAATATGTGTAAAGCATACAGAATAGTGCTTGACACAAACAAAGTGCTAAATAAACTGGAGAGAGAGTGAAACTTCCCAGTAATAAGAATGTGGATGTAATGTGTAACTGACAGTTGGCACCCGTCAGTCACAGCAGGACCAAGCAGGTCATTTCACTAACATCTCTATAATACAGCCTACATTTTAAATGACTGAATTTTAAAAGTCCCATTTATAGCGTTATAGGTTTTACCGTATTCCATTACTAAAAATAATGTTTTGGGTTTATATAGCATCTCTGCTCACAAGAGCTTAAAGAACTTTCATACATCATGATTTATCCCTACTACAGTGCTCGGGTATTTTTGGTCCATTTTACAGATAAAGAAATTGAGGGACACGATGTCACTAATTTAATTGTCAGTAGAAAAAGCAGTAAAATTCAATAACAGTTTATTTTTTATTAATGTGAATGAAGGTTTCTTGTACAATAGTTACTATGAGACACTAAATTGTGCCAGTGGTCTAACAGCTTCCAACATTATTTTACCCAGCTTTGACTTTTAAAAATACATTCCAGCCTAATAAATTGAATATTTCAAGTTCAACAATAAGACGACACAGATAGGGTCCCCTTCAGGACTCATTGGATTCTTACTCAAGAGACCTAAATCACTTGCACCTTCTTGAATTATATAGGTCTTTTACACTTGGGAAAGAAAGATAATAATCGCTTATCATGGATGAAGTACCCTATTTATAATACACAGACCGCCTGCCTGACACTTTCATATTACCGCAGATTTAGAAGGACCCCATAGGGATGTGTGGTGTCACAGTCTGGTTACTGCAAATTGGTATCAGTATAATTAAGCATCACTGTTTTAAACACATATGTGTGCATGCATCTACTCAAAAATGTGAAAGAAAACCGTTACATAAGGAATAGAGAATGTTCATTTTGCAGCAAGCAATTGTAAAATGTAAGGCTTTTTTTTTTTAAGGAATGGTCCTCAAATACTCTTTCCAAATAAGGTGACTCCCTCACGTGGAAATCCCAGGGCAGAAATGTTCCAGAATTCTATTCTTTTCCTTTCTGTGAAGAAAGACTAACCTAGGCTTAAATAAATATATAATTGTACCCCCTCAGGCTTGGAAACCTCCTTCATTTAAAACTCCAGCTCGAGACTCAGGCAGGGGCCTAGAGAGTACACTGCAGCAAACGGCTCCATAAATAACCAGCCACACAATAGCAGGAAAAATAAACTAACAAGCGCCTAGGGCTTTTAAGGGCCAAGTGAAACAGGGAGCCAGCCACACTGCCCTACACAGTGAAATATGTCCACAGCCGATCTCAGGCAACATCTCTCTCTCTCTCTCTTTTTTGTATGCCTCTGGGCATAAAACTGCATTTATTTGTGCATTTCAGGAACCTATATGGACCGAGTGTTAGTATGATAGAGAAGTAAAAGTAGCAAATGGAAGAAAAACCCAGCAGTAAGGGACGGAACGCGCAAAGACAGTCAGTGAATTGATTGCTACCTAATTCCAGTTTACAGACGAGGAAGCTCAGCCAATTCTCTGCACGGATTCCACAATCTGCTCCTCGAAACCGGTCGGACCGCTGACTTTCTTTAATTACCATGGCAACTGCTCCTCTCCACCACCGGAAATACGATATAGAGCACCCTCCGTAAAACGGTCCGGCTAGAAATCAAGGGATCGTTAACCCACAGTGATCAGAGACGGTTCTGTTGCTCTTCCATCCGGAGCTGTTTTGGCCAGAAGCGTGAGAGAGGGTCCAGTGCTGCTCTGCGAGGGACTAGATGCGGTCTTAGATGGACACTCTCTTCCTTCTTTCCCCGCTCGCATTTGGATCCGTTGTCGCGGAGGTGGTGTTTCCGGCGGGCTACGTTGAGTGTGACACAACGACAGGCAAACTCTCGCCCGCGTTTTTCAGGCTTCTGTGTTTTCTTCGGGAGGCTCTGTTTTCGGAAGAGGTTGCTCAGTTAGTCTTATCCAGCGGCGGCGATCCTTCCTTGAATGTGAAAATGCCGTAGGTATCTCCTCCCCAGGTATTGCTGTTTGTCGGGCGCCGCTGTGGGCAAGAAAAGTAAACATGTAGCCCAATAATCTTTTTTGTTCTACTTTTCTGAGTATAAACTTGACTCCTCCGTCGACGTTTCTTAGTGCTTGGTACCTTCAGCCCACCTGTGCTCATCTTCCAGCCGTAGTTTTCCGGTAGACTCGATCCACTTTAATCCCGATAGTCCAAGGCTTTTGACTGATTTATAGGCTATGGCTGTATTTAGTGATGTATTTAGTTCTTGAAATAATTTCAAATATGGTGAACATACCAAGAATGTGATACAGTAGATTGAAAGGCATCATATAATTTGATAACTCCCTTTAGTGTGGTGAGTTCGTATAAACTTGTGGGACGACTCAAGAACAGAAGACCTGGATTCCAGCTCTGAAACGAGGAAGCATAGCCAGTTGTGGCGTGCTTCCTTATTGGTGCTATGTAGAAACTTTTTAAAGTTCACTGAAGAAGTTTTTCTTTGGGGTGGAGGGATTAATATCTAACACGTGAAATTCTCCGGCTGTCCCTTACGCCCAGGTTGTCCCCTCTCCTGCATTTCTCGAGTAATTTATTTCTCCGTTATTTTTCAGTTTGAGTCAAATGGGAAGTAACACAGCGGGGATGTATTTGTATCACATAGGAATCGGCATGAAAGTGGAAAAACGTGAAGAAATAAGCGACATTTATTGAAACTTTATGATTTCGTACAGGGTTTAGTTTACTTACCTTTTCTCACTGAATCCTAAGAAAGGACTTCAGGAGGTAGGAGCTGCTGGTATCTCTAATTGCCATATAAAAAAAAACGGCACTTAATATCGTGTCTGATACATAAGTATCAATAAATGTGTTTCGCTTATATCCTTGAAAGTTATGGATTATTGAAGAGGTTTTCCTTTCCCCAGAATTAAGATTTGTCTCCCTACTACTACACTATTTTTTTAAAAATCCCATTAGCACTTTTGAGAAACTGCAAGGATAATGTAGCAAAATCACTGCTAAGTAGTCATACAATGGAAACTGGTATGCATTTGTTTAATATATAAGTGGTGATAGGTCCTGAACTGTGATTCTGCCCTGTTATAGGTAGTGGGGAATCGGAAAACTATCTAAAAAAGAACTTTTGGACATTAACACACATGTTATATTAGAAGAATCTGTGGTAAATGTATTCTGACAGTAAATATATGATCTTAAAGTTGAGGTTGACATCACAGCATATATATCTGATGTAGAGTTTATATTTTAAAAATATATATATATATATAAAGAACTCTTACAACTCAACAATAAAAATACAAAAACCTTATTAAAATAATGGGTCAAAGATTTCAACCAATACCTAATAAAAAGTTATATGAATGGCAAATAAATACCTTAGACATCAGGGATATTAAAATTAAAACTATGTTGAAATACTGTTTAACATGGAGTAAATGACTGCATATATGTTTCACATTTTAATAATACTAGGCAAATATTAATTTTATTGAATAGATTTGTTTTGCAAAGAGGTATGGGTTAGCACTTACAAAACTAGTTTATGTATGATAGGCTTGGGTCAATGATAAGTGGATTGAAAGTCATGGGAGCTAGGTTTTCAGTGTGAGATAGAGAAATTTAAAATATTTTGGTTTGGTATTGGAAGTACCAATATGAAATCATGGATTTTTTAAATGTGCATGTGAAGATACAAGTAAATAGAATGTGTAGGCGCACTGTTTTAGCTTTGTCCATTAGCTATAAGCAATGACATTAAGTAGTAATGACTACATCTAGTTCCCAGATCTTGATTTCTAAATGTCATTGTCCACAAAAAAAAAGAGAAAACAAACAAACGAAAGAACCCACAAAAAGCCAAGTCTTACTGAAGCAAAAGCTAATTCTAGGACTGGAACAGAGAACATTTTTTTTATGCTGATAAGTAAGGAAGTAGTCATACAATTACACTTCCGGTAAGGGCGATATGAGGGTGGAAGATCCCATTGCCAAATCTGGGACAACGAAATGTCAAAATAAGTGATAAAAATGGATTGTAATCCATTAGATAAAATAAAATTCCATCATTTCATAGTGATATATAAATAAAGAGGAGAAAGGAAAGCTTTTGGAGTACAATGCTAATAAATATTTAAAAAATGATAGAAAATCATCAGTGGCTCTTTAAAAGTATTGGAAGAGCCGTGACCAGGTAGCATAGTTGTTTCGAGTGTCTTCTTGATATGCCAGGGTTGTGGGTTTGATCCCCAGCCAGGACACATACAAGAAGCAACCAGTGACTGTACAGATAAGTGGTGTAGCAGATTCATGTTTCTTTCTCTCTCCCTCCCTCCCTCCCTGCCCCTTTCCCTTCCTTTCCCTTCTTCCCATTCCCTCTTTCTTCCTTTCTATCTCAATTCAATAAATACTTTAAAAAATTTTTAAAGTATTGGGAGAAAGTTTGATATGAAACAAGATATTTACATATAAGTTTTCTTATTTATTACATTGGAGAAAACTGGCAGCTAACTTGTTAATCAATGACCAAAACATGCCACTTGTGACAAACCAGTATCATGTGCCTCAAGTTAACATGCTCTCAAGAGAATGCACCGTCATTTTCATGGTACTTATGCCGCAAAATACTTAACTTCATGGAAGAATATCCAATATACCAAAATTGACAGATATTCTACAAAAATCGTTGGCCTAAACTCTTAGAAAAAATGTTACAATCAAGAAAAAGAAAGTTACCATACATTGATGTTTCTCTCCCTCTCTCCTTCCCCTCTAAAGATAAATAAATAAATAAAATCTTGAAAAAGAAAGTTGACGAATTGTTCTAGACTAAGGGGGACAAAAAATATGGGACAATTAAATGCAATGAGTGGTCCAGGATTAGATCTTAGACTGGGTAAAAAATTGGCTACCAGAGAAATTATTAGAACAAGTGATAAAATGTGAATGTGAACTGTTAGTAATAATATGTATCAATGATTAATTTCCTGAATTTGATTAATATACAAAGAGTCAGTTGCATTTCTATATATTGATAATAAACTACCAGAAAGAGAAGTTAAAAGAACTGTCTTGTTTATAATTGCATCAAAGTGAATGAAATACCCAGGAATAAATGTAACCAAAGAGGTGAAAAGACCAGAAAACTATAAGACATTGATGAAAGACATTGAAGAACACTCAAATAAATAGAAAGATAGTCCATGCTCATGGATTGGAAAAATGGATGTTGTTTAAATAATCACACTGCCCAAAGCAATTTATATATTTGATGCAAACATTATCAAAATTCCCATAGCATTTTTCAAAAAATAGAACAAATAATCTTAACATTTTTAAGGAACCACAGAAGACCCCAAATAGCCAAATTAGCCTTGAGAAAGAGAACAAAGCTGGAGTCACCATGCAGATTTCAAACTGCATCACAAAGCTCTAGTAATCGAAATAGAATAGAGAGCCCAAAAATAAAACCACACACGTATGGTCAATTAATTTACAACAAAGAAGCCGAGAATATACAGTAGGAAAAGGACAGTCTCCTTAATAAATGGTGCTAGAATAACTGGACTGCTATATTACACCATAAACAAAAATGATCTCAATGTATATTAAGAACCTAAACATAAGACCTGAAACCATAAAACCCTAGAAGTAAGCTTCCTGACATTGGTCTCAGTGATGATATTTTGCTTCACCAAAAGCAAAGATAAGTGGGACAACATCAAATTAAAGAGCTTCTGCACAGCAAAGGAAATCAACAAAATGAAAAGGCAACCTATAAAATGGGAGAAAATACTTGCAAATCATATATCTTATAAGGGATTAATAACGAAAATAGATAACTCATACAGTTCAATAGCAAAAAAAAAATTTTTAAATGGGTAGAGGATCTAAACAGACATTTTTTCAAAGAGCACATGCAGATGGCCAGCAGGTACATGGAAACACACTCAACATCACTAATCATCAGGGAAATGCAAATCAAAACTACAATGAGATATCATCTTACATCTATTAGAATGACTTGTCAAAAAGACTAGAGGTAACAAGTGCTGGTTAGTACCTGATAAAGAAGGAACCGTTGTGCACTGTTGGTAGAGAGGTAAATTGGTACAGACACTATGAAGAACAGTATGGGCTTTCCTCTAAAAATTATAAATAGAACTACCGTATGATTTACCAATTTCACTTATGTGTATTTATCCAAAGGAAACAGAAGTACTAACTTGTGAAGATATCTTCACTGCCCACCCCACCATGTACATTGCAGCATTATATATGATAGCCAAGACATGGAAACAATCTAAGTATTCACCAAGAGATGATTGGATAAAGAAGTGTGGCGTACATATACAATGGAAGACTATTTAGCCATTAAATACAAGGAAATTCTGCCATTTGCTACAATAGTGATGGATCTTGAGGGCATTATACTAAGTGAAATCAGACAGAAAAAGACAAATACTGTATGATCTCACTTATATGTGGAATCTTAGGGGGAAAAAACAAATTTACAGACACAATAGATTGGTGGTTGCTGGAGGTGGTCGTCAAGGGTGAAGGATTAGGGTGGATGAAGTCAATGAAGGTGATCAAAAGGTACAAACTTACAGTTATAAAATAAGTCCTGGTGATATACAGTCTATAATATTATTGTTTTGTATATTTCAAAGTTGCTGAGAGTGTACATCTACACACTTTGTAACTGTGTGGTGATGGATCTTAAGTAGACATGATTTATGCACATTATATACATATATCAAATTATTGTGTTATATACCTGAAATGAATGTTTTATGTCAATTATATCTAAAACAAGTCTTGATTTTGATCATTGTATTATGATTATATGAGAAAATGTCATTCTTAAGAGATATTTATGGGTAAAGGTATATGATGTTTCTCATTCTCAGAAAAAGATTATTCATCATACATACATATATTTGTTTAGTGAGAGGATGATAAAACATGGGTCAAAATGTAAATAAGTGGCAGATCTGAGTAAAAGATAACAAGAAGTCTTTTTCCTAGAACATTTTTTAAGTTTAAAGTTATATAAAAATTAACTTACAAAAAAACCTCATCCAATTGTTTTTAAAATTAAAAGTACTAATGATGGAGTAAATCAAAAGTTAGAGTGGGATTAAGAATTAGACAACTGACAGACAGATCTGAAGAAATTGCCAAAATGAAGCATAGAGACCAATGATCAAATCTAGGAGTTTAGAGACTTAGATAATTAATGAGAATGTCTAAAATAACTTCTAGAGGACGTCTCAAAAAGGTAGGATGGACACAAGTCAGTATTTGACGAGATTATGAAATTTTTTCAGCACTGATAAGACACAAATCCACTATCGGAGGATAGTCTAATAGTCTAAAAAGAGACTGTTTTAGAGATGAGGACCATGTTGGTGTGGCATCCTTTGAGACCCTACACTTAAACAGCCTTAGCAAAAATGAGAGGATCATTACAATTTGAAAGAGTAAATATATTTTAGGATTTGAGGCAGGTTTTAAATTAAAAATACATATAATAAATTATTAATTTATGTAACAACTTTGTGCCAGTCACTGTGTCAGGCCTTGGGATTCCAATGTGAACAGATACTGTACCTCTCCAGGCTTTTTAATTTCAGTGGGAGAGATAGTTCAACAGGCATTTTTAGAACTCATAACCTACCAGTTGACCGACAAGGTCCTGGTGTTGTAAGTGTCTTAGTCTAGGGAGGAAAGACAAACTAAACAGACTATTTCAACATGACACGTTTCATGAAGGAGACATGTACAAGTGCTATGGTGTAGAGCAGAAAGATCCTTAGTGCAAACTGGACATTTTCAGGGGAAACTTCTTAGAAATTATTGTGCTGGAATCTCAAGGGTAGGGTAGCATCAATGTTTGTTGATTCTTATTAATATTTATGTTGCAAAATATAATATATACAAAAAAGTATTTAAAACCCCTCTGCCATATTTAATTCTGACAAACCTCTTTGGCCCGTTTCAATAGTAGGGATTTATGCTTTTTATATGTAATGTGTGGTGATGCACACATGTTTATATGTTTCTTGCAGAAGGTAATAGTAATGAATATTCATGTTCATTTTTTAGACTACCCATTTAGGAGTGAAATAATTTAATGGCATTTCTCACTTTATTCAACCCAAGAACATCTTTTTAAAAAATACATATTCATTGATTTTGGAGAGAGAGGAAGGGAATGAGAGAGAGAAACATCAATTGGTTGCTTCCCATACAAACATTCCACCTGCAACCTAGGTATGTGCTCTGACCGGGAATCTAACCCACAAACTTTTGGTGTACAGGACGATGCACCAGCCAACTGAGCCACACTGGCCAGGGCAACCCAAGAACATCTTAACCTTCATCCGTTTATCTTCTGGGGTCATTATTCCCAAATATGTCTCTTTTGTTTCTATAAGAATACTTTAGCTAATTCTTTATTAATTTTTTAATAAAGAAGGACATTATAAACATGTTGTCCAATAACTGGTTAGGATATTGATCCTTCTTATACACAGAGTGGAAAAAAATATTTTAGATATCTCAATTTACGCCTCAGGAGTCACATGGGATGTGAATTTGGCCATTGCCTTTCATCAAAGTATCTCATCTAAGTATGTCATAAGCATACTCAATAATCCTAAATACTCCTGTGAAGTTGTAGCTGGGAATATTATCATTTCCATTATAGTGAGAGTAAGTGGAAACACTAACATACTAAGTCATACTTTTATTTTCCACCGATAAATTTTCTAAAAGTTTTTAGGCCGGTCTTACCAACTTTGTGAAGCTCCGTGAGATTGTGATATGCCTAACCTAGGGAGAAGATGGCATAGGTGGCACCAAGGCTTCCTGAGTCTTACCTGCTTCACTAGGTTTATCTTTCTACCCAGCCTCCCAACACACACAGTGTTACCCTCAGCTCAGCTAATCAAAATGAGAAGTAATCCAAGGTTTTAAAAACCCTGTAAGAGAGTCTCAAATCATGTAATTGCATGAGTTTTTGAGGTGTCATTCCTACTTTTTAATTAGGAATCATTTTAGAATAATTTCTTTAATTTTTTGTGTTAAAATAATATGTAACATAAAAGTTACTATTTAAGCCATTTTAAGTGTACTGTTCTCTAGCATTAAGTACATTCATGTTGTACAATGAGCATCATCCATCTCCAAAACTTTTTGATCTTGGAAAGCTAAAACTCTGTGCCCATTAAACAGTAACTCCCTAGTCACCCCTGGCAACCACCATTCTATTTTCTGTCATGAATTTGACTATTTTGAGTACCTCATTTGAGTGGAATCATAGTTTTTGTCTTTTGTGATTGGCTTGTTTTACTTAGCGTAATGTTTTCAAGGTTCATCCAGGTTGTAGCATGTATCAGAATTTTCTAAGGTTGAGTAATCCTCCAATGTGGGCTTATGTATGTGTGTGTACACAGTTGTCATTGCTCATTCATCTGTTGATGGACATTTGCACTACTTTTACTTTATGGCTGTTATGAATAAAACTGCTGTGAACTGCCAAAAGGTTTTCCCTAGCATCTGTACCATTGTGTAGTCCCACCAGCAGTGTGTAAGAGTTCCAGTTTCTCCACATCCTGGTCGATACTTAATTTCTGTTTTTGTGGGGGTTTTTTGCGGGAGGGGGGTGTTTAGTTGTAGCCATTCTAATGGTTTTAAAGTAGCATCTCACTATGGTTCTGATTAGCATTTCCTTAATATTAGTGCTGCTGTTAGTACTAGTGATGTTGGGCATCTTTTCATGTGTCCATCAGCCTGTTGTGTGTTTTTGGAGACATGCCTGCTTGGGTTTTTGCCTGTTTTTGAGTGCCCAGTTTTTTACAACTAAGTTAGTAACCGTAAGAGCTGCTTATAAATTCACAGAACTACCAGAGAAATACCACTTTTAATTGCTAAGACTGGTAGCAAGTGAATGAATACTTTAGGAAAATACCATGTTTTGCCTGTTCTTCCATTATGTATATGTTTCATACATTTCTTCTCCCTGTTCCTGTTAATATTATCCTAACCTGCTTGACATCATCTCATGCTTATATTATAGTTGTTTGTGGGTAAAAGAACTTTTTAAGGGTAGGTGCTTAATTTAATAATTGATATCTTGACAGTGGGCCCAGTTCTAAGAGAATGGTAAGAATGAATGGTCATAAATTCCTCTAGTAGGTTTCTTCTTCTTTACCTTTTCCCCTCAATTTGACAAAGATTTCTTATGCACAGGACCTGAGATGTGAGTTTCTCAAGCTGTGTGACTGGTCAAGTCACACCAACTTGTTCCTGTTGGGTGAACTAAGTGATTTCTCTGATTTCTCCCAAGCTTGTCTATTAAACTTTTTCTTGTAAATATTTTCAGTTTTTGATTATCAGATGCCTGAATTATGGGAAAACTACATTTCCCACAATAAATCAAGTTTTTAGATTCTCACGAAACTGTTAAACTGGAAGATAACAATCTTTGTTACTTTGTTTACTTTTACATGTTTCCTTGGACTTTTTAGATCACCATAGCACCTAAACTGGAAGTCTTTAAATCCAGACATTTAGTTTGTTTTTCACGGAATTAACCATCAATAATAAAACAAAAATATTTTGAGCTGTAGTGATAGGGTGGGGCTTGTTTCCTTCTGAAAGATAGTACTGCATTTTAACAGCATTGGACAACAAAGGATAATAAAATGCCATACTGCATACTTTTAATTTTTTATTTCTGCTTTTGAAGTTTTATTAAATGCCAGAACATCTCACACACCTGAATAGGGTGATATATATTCCAAAGCTAAATATAAATACCTTTTTTGGATTATCTGCCATTTTTACTTGTTCTTACCTCTCTTACTGCTTCATTGAGAATTCACATTCAATTGATTTCAAGTAGACTTCTAAAGTCTATAATTATAACTAATTCTTTAAGCCAATTTAATTAATCTCAAGAAGTAATATTATATGATAGGCTAGCGTAGATGTAATAGCAAATTTAAGTGAACCCTTTTTGGATAAAATTTTTGTATTTAATATTTACTGTTCAGTAATTACTGTAAATTGTCTGTCCCTTTTACTTGTCTCACTCCTGTCCCTTGTTGGAAAGTCAGTAGTCAGTTACTTATGAATAGTCATTTCTAGGATGTGTAAGTTTTTGGTTTTCTATGCTGTAACCATTATTTATGCTACAACGTTTTTTTTCCCCCCTAATGCTCAAATTCTTGAATGTTTTAAATAAAAATTTCTCTCACAGATCAAGAAAGTACTTTTATCTCTGTGTTTGTCATTGGGAAAGCTTGTTTTAATTTATATTGACCTTTTTCTCCTTTGAGCATTTAATCTGCACTCAATAAAATGTTGATGACTGCTCTTTAGAAGACAGCTGTATGAAATAAAGTATTATAAATATTCAGCTTTCCTTTCTATGCATTGTCACCAACAGCTGGGCATCCAGTTTAGCAGAACAGATTTTGCACAGAGAGAGCCTGGCATGTTCCTGAATCGGTTTAGTGAAGGAGACAAAAAATAGTTTCATATGGATTGGGGACTTACAGGGACATAGGGCATCTGTTCCTCAGCCGGGTCATAGTCTGGTAGCACTGACTCAGGTTTAAAGCTACAAAAACGTGTACAACTTTTTTTACCTTGCTCATACTTTTATTTTAAGTTCACTCTTTGTACAAATAATATTCCTTCAATATCTCCATTGAAGGTATGTAAGTTATTTTGCTCCTAGATATAATTTTTATTAGTGGTATTTTAAAACACATAAACATTAACTTTTACTAATATTATTTTATAATATGACTTTAATAATTACATTGTATGATAGTATATATATGTAAAACCACATATGCATAAAAAGAACCGTGTAGATGCTTAATTACAATTCCATCTTGAATATGCTTTTAAAAACAGTTTCATCGTGAAAATTGCTTTCTTCTTACTGTATTCTACTTCATGGGAGTAACTTAGAATCTTTATATGTATTACTCTTCAATATTTGGCTGCTTAAAGCATACCAAATCTAAGGTTTCTTCAAATATTTTGTTTGCAGTGTTAAAAGATCACTGAAATTGGATGATCCATTGGAAGCAAATGTAAGTAGTTACTTACGAGTTTGTAATTGCATATGAAGATTGTGTTCTTAATTTTTAAACAGCCAATTTACCTTACTAAATATAAAAATAACAAAAAAAATATGACATAGTTGTGATTGGTACATCATTTTCTGCATGATATATTCTTGTTAGTCTAATGTATGGAAATTCCTGGCCAGCTGGAGGTTTTCATTTAAGAGGCAAATTATTTAGAAACCTTATGAAATAATTTAGTAGAAATTAATTCTCTATATGTAGAAAAATATTCTGCCACTTAAATGCAGAAGAAACAATATGGAACAATGGCAATTCTCTAATATACATTTTATATTATAACCCTCTATAATATCTGATATAAAAATATTAAAGGCATTTTTATGTCAAAAATGTAATTACCTCCTTCAGCTATGCTAGCATGGTTAAGCAATAAAATACACTGTAATAAATTTCACCATGGTTGTCACAATAGAAATAAAATTGTACAGTTGCTATTACTTTTTGTAAATCTAGTCATAGCACATTCCCAGTGCCAGCATATCATGACATATGTTAGTTTATTATCTTTTCTTACCATTATGGATCTAGATGCAAACACTAATACTGAGATACTTAGGGCCTCAGTAATCTTAAGTGCAAGTAAATTGGTGAGAAAGTGAATTACAACAAATAGCTAGTCAATAAATAGGTTCCCCAAAATCTCATATGAGAGTGCCATTTCAAGAAATGGTTTTATATGGAATTTTTTTGGAAGACTCACTGCTATTTAACAGTTTACTACTTTAAAAAGTTCCTAGGTGCTTTTTAAAAAAATTCAAACAAAGGTGGAAAAATACTGCAATGCCACTAAAAAAAGTCATTAGCAGTGTAATTAGCAATTTAGAGTACCATTATCCAACTTGCTCTGTACAGAATGCAGCTGTGACTGTAATTCTGCATCTGTTTCTTTGGTCAGAATGGTATTTTGGTAGATGAGTAGTCCAGCTTGAAATGAAATACTGTTCTTTCCAGCCCCCAAACTGTTCTTTGGGAGATGGTAACGTTATTTGAATGGAAAAAAGTGGTCATTTAGGAATTTATCCTCTTTGTGAAGTACAGTTGTCATCATGGCAGGCTTTCTCTTCTTTTTTTCACATTAGGATGTATCAAAGTGGCCAGTGCTACAGCTAATATCCTGTATTAGAAAATACATTGTTATGTTTGGCCCAATTCTGTACCTTTAAACCAACTGACTTAGTTTGGTACCACATGGCCACAGCCTGCTGTACACCAGCTCTCAGCATCCTAGCCTGACACTTCAACGTTTCTCTTCTATTTTTTATCTGTTTCTGATATGTTCAACTTTTGAACTCTACCTAACCATTTGGTAGTAGGTCTATATTCACATCTTAGATCTGATAGCTTTTGTGCTGGTCCTAAGTCTAGGCTTCCATCCACTCCAAAAAAATTTAGCCCTTAGGCAGGCAGACCCCCAGGAATCTACCCATATGCCAATGATCCCATTGAGGCTGCCTTAGCCTGAGCAAAGGAAAAGCACACATTCAAAACATATAGCTGTAATTCTAATAGGACATAATTGCTGTGAAGCTGCGGAGGAACTAGTGGTAACTTGGTCATTTTGCCTTACCAATACGATGCTAAAGAAAGAAGACTTTGGTGTCCCAGGAGAGGAAATGACCTTTATGTGCCCATTGGTTGAAGTGGAGCCTGTTTATCCTAATCTACTGCTATTTCCTGTCTTACTGATTTTGGTAACTTCCATATCCCAGTGTTCCCAATGCTATAAAACTTCATGGAGATTAATGCTGTATAATGTTAGGGCAAGTCTACAAAAGTCATTTTTTAAAAAAATGGTTGTCCTAATGGGGGAAGCAGAGGTGTGGGTCATCCCTTGTGACCTTTCTTTAATATATAGAATACATACTGCAAGTACCACTAATTCTGAACCTTCCAAATTGTTGGTGGGTAGTGGTGAGTAAAGGAAATTTCAATTTATCATCACCTACAGTGTTTGACTGCTCAAGTTATTGTCCTCCAAGCAGTTTCTTGATGAATTTTCATGAGCAAAGATGTATTATTTATTACAAACTGCTGCCAGTACTGGTCCAGATGAATTTATAGGGACAACTGGCTATCTGGTCATAGACCTAGCCAGCTTGACCCAATCTCTCTCGGGCCATCTCAGAGAAGGAATGAAAGAAGCAGATGCTACAGATGGGGAGGGAAGGAGCATACTCCCTATTCAGGCAAATGCAGTAGGCGTGCTGCCAGAAGTCTGGAATGGCAGCTCAGGCTGGGGGAAGTTTGCTAATTTGGACAAAGATTATTCCATTAATATTGGTAGGACTCTTCTAAGTCTGGTTATTCCCATGGCCTAAGCTTGTCTTATCTAAGGTAAGGCTTCTGGGCATTAGGAAATTTTGTAGTGCACATTCTGCAGGTTTACTTACTGATCTGGCTCAAATCTACTCCTTTCTTCTCTCCTGTCTCCCCTTTCCTTCTTCCTTCCTTCTTTACCTTTTAATTAATTAAATCTATAAGTATACATATACAAAAATAGAGAAAATAATTTCATGAAGTACCATGTTGCCATCACCCAACTTTAACAGTTATTAACATTTTGCTAATTTTTCTTAGAAATATATAAACATACTTATGTGTGTATATATATGCACAGTCACACACCACAAAATGACATTTCTGTTAACAGTGGACCTCATATACAATGGTGATCCCATAAGATTATAATGGAGCTGAAAAATTCTTGTCGCCTAGTGATATCATAGGCATCACAGCATCATAGTGCAGTGCATTACTCATGCGTTTGTGGTGATGCTGATTTAAAGGAATCTAGTATGCTGCAAGTCTTCTAAAAGAGTAAAACATTCAATGATGTACAGTGCACAGTACATAACAATAAATGGCTGTGTTTACTATATTATACTTTTATTAATATTTTTATAAGTATGCTTTCTACTTGTAAAAAAATGTTTGCTGTAAGACAGCATGCCATGTTGCGCCAGCAGCAGCCTCATACATCTCATGTTTACTTTGTCTCATGATTGTATTGTTTTTTGCACTTGATTTGATCTCATGTTGTTTTGTACAGTAACATTCTGTTCAGGGAGCAATAGGCTGTACCATATAGTCTAGGTGTGCAGTAGGCTATGCCATCTAGCTTTTTCTAAGTATACTTTATGATGTTCACACAAAGACAAAAATTACCTAATGACACATTTCGTAGTATGTATTCCTGTCATTAAGCCACATATGACTGTTTATGTATATATGTGTGTACATGTGTATATCTGTATATTTTTTCTAGAACATTGTATAAGTCCCAGTCATGTCATTTCATCAGAACACTATTTATTATGCATTTCTAATACACAATGGCTTCTTTCATAACCACAATGCCATTATACCTTGCAAAATTAATAGTTATTTCTTTTTTTAAAGATTTTATTTATTTTATTTTTAGAGAGAGGTGAAGGGAGAGAAACATCAATGTGTGGTTGCCTCTTATGTGCCCCCCACTGGAGACCTGGCCCACAACCCAGGCGTGTGCTCTGACTGGGAATCGAACCAGTGACCCTTTGGTTCACAGGCTGGTGCTCAATCCACTCAGCTACACCAGCCAGAGCAATAGTTATTTCTTAATATCTTTCACCCAGTTTATATTCTTATTTACATGGTTCTTTTTTTAAAAAATTTAATCTTGTATTTTTACATTACCTTTTAGTCCCCTTACACCCTACTCCCTCTAGCAATCAACACACTGTTGTCCATATTTGCTCAATTCTTTCACCCTCTAACCTCCCCCTTGCCAGTAGCTGTCATCCTGCTCTCCATCTGTGAGTCTGCCCCCATTTTCCTTTGCAGTGTTATTTACAATTCCCAAGACATGGAAGCAGCCCAAGTGGACATCAGAAAATGTTCCTTTATAGTTGGCTTATTTAAAGAAAAGGATCCAGCCCTGGTTGGGTAGCTCAGTTGGTTAGAGTGTCATCCCAATACGCCGATGTTGAGGCTTCAATCTCTGGTCACGGCACTTAAAAGAAATAACCAATGAATGCTTAAATGAGTACAACAACAAATTGATATTTCTCTCTCTCTCTCTCTCCCCATAACAATAGATACAATTTTTAGAAAATAAGTTTAAAAAAGGATCCAAACAATGTTTATACACTGTAATTATTCTTATGTATTGTAAGTCTCTTTGAATCTTTTTAAATCTCACTCTTTTTCTTATAATTTATTTTTTTAATAAACAGAGAGATTTGTTCTATAAGTATTTTCCACATTCTGGATTTGGTTCTTTCCTTGTGGTATTCTTTAAATGATTTCTCTATTCATATTTTCTATAAAACTTGTAGTTAGAGCTAAGGACTGGTTAGATTCTGGTTCAAATTTTTGGTAAGAATGCCTCATAAGTAATCTGTATATTTCCTATTACAACACCTCAGGAGGATCAAAATGGTCTGGTTAGTTGTTGAGTTCAGGTGTTACCCTGCTTCCCCCATAATAAAATTTCCCATTAATCTTTCTCCTACTGGATGTTAAAATTTATGTTTATTTTTACTATCCATTATTTCACCACATTTATAAAATAGTGGCTTCCTTATTTACCTTTTGATTATGAAGAATTTCAAACATAGAGACAAAGATAATATGCTGCTCATTGCCCAGCTTCAATAATTATCAACACAAGGCTAATCTTGTTTCATTTATACTCCCACACGTACTTGAGTACCCCCATATGAGGCTATTTTGAAACAGATCTCAAACATCATTCATATCATCCATAAATACTTCAATAGTTATTTCTAAAAGACAAAGCCTTCTTTAAAATACAGTAGTATGATTATATCTCTGAAAATTGTCATTCTTTAGTCATCAAAGAGACCATCTTTGTTCAACTTCTATACTTTTCCACAGTTACATTGTTCTGTTACTAATTTCATCGTTGTTGAGATATAATTTATGTAACATAAAACTCATCATATTAAAGTGTACCAGGGACTTTTAGTATACTCACTATGCTGTGCAATTGTCACCACTATTTTAATGTCAGAACACTTGTCACCTGCATAAGAAACCCCATCCATACCTATTAGCAGTTAGTCCCATTATCCTGCTCCCTTCCTCCCTGGTAACTACTAATTTACTTGCTATCTCTGTGCATTTGCCTATTATAGACATTTCATACAAATGGAATCATACAATAGGTGGCCTTTCGTGACTGGCTTCTTTCATTTAGCATAATGTTTTCAAGGTTCATGTTGTCACATTTAACAGTACTTCATTCCATTTTGTGGCTGAATGATTTTACTTTGTATGAATGTATCACCTTTTGTTTATTCATTCCTCAATTGAAGGACATTTGCGCTCTTTACACAGTTTTTAACTATTATGAATAATCTGCTATCAACATTCTTACAAAGTTTTATATAAGTGAGTGTTCACCCTAGCTGGTGTGGCTCAGTGGATGGAGCACTGGCCTTCCAACCAAAGGGTCACCAGTTCGATTCCCAGTCAGGGCACATGCCAGGATTGTGGACGAGGTCCATAGTTGAGGGGTGTGCAAGAGACGAACACACATTGGTGCTTCCCTCCCTCTCTTTCTCCCTCCCTTCCCCTCTCTAAAAATAAGTAAATAACGTCTTTTTTAAATGAGTTTTCAATTGTGTTGATTATATACCTAGGAGTGAAATTGCTGGTTATATGGTAAATCTGTCATTAATTTTTTGAAAAACTTCCAAACTCTTTTCTACAGTGACTGCACCACTTCACCTTCCCACTAACATTGTATTTGAGAATTCCAGTTTATTCACATCCTTATCACTTGTTGTTGTCTGACTTTATGATTCTAGCCACCCTACTGGGTCTTCAGTGGGTGTCTCATCCTGGTGCTAATTTGCACTTCCCTCATGATGCTGACCATCTTTTCATGTGCTTACTGACTATCTGTGTATTTTCTCTGGAGAAATATCAATTCAAATTCATTCTCATTTTGTAATTGGTTTGTTTGTCTTTTTACTGTTGAGTTACAAGATTTTTTATGTATTCTTAGTACTATACCCTTATCAGATATATGCTTTGAAAATATTTTCACCAGTTCTGTGAGTTGTCCTTTCATTTTCTTTTTTTTAATATATTTTATTGATTATACCATTACAGTTGTTCTATTCCCCCCCTTCATTCCCCTCCACCCGCACACTCCCTCCCCGACTATTCTCCCCCCCTTAGTTTATAACCACGTGTCTCAATTTCTTTAGATTCTGTATTTCCCCCACTATTCTCACCCTCCCCCCTATCTATTTTCTACCTACCATCTATGCTATTTTCTGTGCCTTCTCTCCCCTTCTCCTCCTCCCACCCCCCCTGTTGCTAACCCTCCATGTGTTCTTCATTTCTATGGTTCCACTCCTGATCTACCTGTCCTCTTGGTTTGCTTTTGTTTTAGGTGTGGTTGTTAATAACTGTGTGTTTGCTGTCCTTTCACTGTTGATATTTTTCATCATCTTTTTCTTATATAAGTCCCTTTAGCATTTCATATAATAAGGACTTGGTGATAATGAACTCCTTGAACTTGACCTTATCTGAGAAGCACTTTATCTGTCCTTCCATTCTAAATGAAAGCTTTGCTGGATAGAGCAATCTGGGATGTAGGTCTTTGGATTTCATGACTTGGAATACTTCTTTCCAGCCCCTTCTTGCCTGGAAGGTCTCTTTTGAGAAATCCGCTGACAGTCTGATGGGTACTCCTNTGGGAACCCCTTTGTAGGTAACTGTCCCCTTATCTCTTGCTGCTTCTAGGATTCTCTCCTTCATTTTGGTCTTGGCTAATGTAATTATGCTGTGCCTTGGTGTGTTCCTTCTTGGATCCAACTTCTTTGGAACTCTGTGAACTTCCTGGACTTCCTGGAAGTCTATTTCCTTTCCCAGACTGGGGAAGTTCTCCTGTATTATTTGTTCAAATAAGTTTTCCACTTGTGGCTGTTTCCCCCTTCTGGTACCCCTATAATCTGGATGTTGGAACGTTTCAAGATGTCCTGGAGGTTCCTAAGCCTCTCCTCATTGTTTTGAATTCTCATTTCTTCATTCCTTTCTGTTTTGTTCTTCCTTCTGGTCCATTCCATTGATTTGAGTCCCAGTTTCCTTTCCATCACTATTGGTTTCCTGTGCATCTCCCTTCATTTCAATTAGTTTAGCCTTCATATGTTCCTCTAATTTGTGGCTGTAATCTACCAATTCTGTGAGCATCCTGATAAATAGTGTCTTAAATTGGGCTTCTGAGAGGCTGGCAATTTCTCGGTCGCTTAGAGTTATTGGCTCTGGGACTTTGAGTTCTTCTTGCACCATCTTTTGGGCTGTTCGTGCCTGTTCCATAGCAGGATCAGAGCCCTAAAGTGTTCACACAGGGCAACTCAGTCGCTGGGTTGTGACCTTGTATGTGGGGGTGGGGTCAAAGAGGGACAATGGCTTCCCTCTGCCGCCTGCTGCTGCGACCCCCACCGGCATCGCAGCCACCACCGTCACGGTTTCGTTCCACTGCATGCGAGTGTGCCACCGCTGTCAGCCCTCCACCACTGGGTTTGCCCCCTGGGGCCTGCGTGGTCCATCTCACTGTGCGCGAATGTGCGACCTTGGTCAGTCTGCCCTGCACCCCGACTGGTTCCGGGCTGCCTGCGCGCCTAGGTCAGGGGATCTGTCCTGCCCAACCCAGCTCCGCTGCTGGCTTCGCCTCTCTTACCATCCCCGTTGAACGGTTCGTAGCTGTCGGACTTCCGTATAATTCCGTTTTCTGGTCTTAGGGTGTGTCCTAGTTCTCCAAAATTTTTGTTGTATTCAAACTTGGTTGTGGGAGAAGGCACAGTGTTTCCACCTATGCCTCCATCTTGGTGGACTCATTTTCTTGATAGTGTGCTTTAAATCACAAGTTTTAAATTCTGATAAAATCCAATTCATTAACTTTTTTTGACTGCTTGTGTTTTGGGAGTTCTAGATAAACTGTTGAATAATGTATGGTACCACAAAATTTTTACCATGTTTTTTGCCAAAGGTTTTATAGTTTGGCTCTTACATATAGGTCAAAGACCTAATTGAGTTAAATTTTGTACATGGTGTAGATGTTCAGTTGTCAAAGCACTATTTGTTGAAAGCTCTTTTCCCCCATTGAATGGCATTGGCACCCTTGTTGACAATCAGTGGACCGTAAATATACTGATTTTTTTTCTGGACCCTCAGATCTTTTCCATTCATCTATAGACCTGTCCTTATGCCACTACCACACTGTCTTTTTTTTTTAAGATTTTATTTATTTATCTTCAGAGGGGAGGGGAAGGAGAGAGGGAGAGAAATCTCAGTGTATGGTTGCCTCTCTTGCATTCCCTGCAGGGAACTGGCCTACAACCCAGGCATGTGCCCTGACTGGGAATTGAAACACGATCCTTTGGCTCACAGGCCCGTGCTCAATCCACTGAGCTACACCAGCCAGGGCCCACGCTGTCTTGATTACTGAAAATTTTCAAAGTAAACAACAAATTTTAGTTACTGTAAATTTAAACTCAGGAAGTGTGAGTCCTCCAACTTGGGTTTTTGGGGTTTTTTTCCCAAGATTGCTTCTGCTATTCTGTATCCCTTGCAATTCCATATAAATTTTAGGATCACCTTATGAAGGTCTGAAAAACAGGTGTCTGGAATTTTGGTAGGTATTACCGTGAATCTGCAGTAATTCTTCCAAACTGTGAAAACAGAATGTTTACTTTTGCTTCCTTTTACAATATTTTTTCAACAATTTTTTGTGGTTTTGAGTATACAGGTCTTATACTCTTTTGGTTAAATTTATTCCTAAGTATTTATTCTTTTTGGTGCTAATGTAAATGTTTTTATAATTTCACTTTAGATTAGTCATTGCTGGTATATAGAAATGCAGCTGATTTTAATATATTGATCATATTTTGTACAACTTTGCTGAACTTATTAGCTCTAATTTTTTATTTAGGATAGTATATATATATATATATATATATATATATATATCAAATAATGTCATCTGCAAATATGAGTAGCTTTACCTCTTTCTTTATAATCAAATGCCTTTTATTTCTTTTTCTTGCTTGTTGCCCTGGCTAGAACCTCCAGAACAATGTTGAGGAAAAAGTGGCAAGAATAGACTTTGTTGTTTTGTTCCTGATCTTAGGGGAAAGCATCCAGTGTTTTACCATTAAATATGATGTTAGCTCTAGGTTTGTCCTAGGTGCCCTTTATCTGAATGAGAAAGTTCCGTTCTATTCCTAGTTTGTTGAGTATTTTTATCATTAAAGGATGTTGGATTTTTATCAAATGCCTTTTCTACATCTACTGAGATGGTCATGTGGGTTTTTTCCTTTATCTTCTTAATATGGTGTATTACATTGTTTGGTTTTTATATATTAAACCAACCTTGCATACACAGGTTAAATCCCACTTGATCATAATATATAATCCTTTTCATTTGTCTCTCATTTCAGCTTGCCAGTATGCCGGGGATTTTTGTGTATATATTTATAAGGGATATTGGTCTATACTTTGTGTGTGTGTGTGATTTATTTCTATAGTTCTTGCATCAGAGTAATATTGCCCTCCTAGAATGAGTTAGGGAACATTTCCCTAATTTTTTAGGATTGGTATCAGTTCTTCTTTAAATGTTGGTAGAATTCACCAGTGAAGCCTCTAGTCCTGGCTTTTTTTTTCCCAAGTTTTTTTAATATTGATCCAGTCTCTTTTCTTGCTATTAATGTAGTCTGATTTTTCATTTCTTGTAGTATGATAGGTATATGGTAAAAGCCAAAAGCATAAAGCTTCTGAAGATAAACATATCTTTCATACCTTAAAGTAGACAAAATTTCATACAACAAAAATACTAACCAGAGAGGGAGAAAGTTGATACATTAAACTTTATCACAGTTACAAATTTCTGTTCTTCAGAAGATACCATTAAGAAAACAATTGGGCAAGCCATGGATTGAGAGGGAAATATGTGTCATGCATATAGCTAACAAAAGACTTGTATCTAGACTATATAAATAGTTTTAAAAGACAGTGCAGAAAAAATATGTACAGAAACCCAAACAGACATTTCACAAAAAATTTAAATGGATAATTAGCACATGAAAAAGTGTTCGGCATCATTAATCACTGCAAATAAAATTAAAACCACATAGGGATACCATTTCCACCCACTAGAATAGCTAAAGAACAATGAACGAGACTTTTTAAAAACCAACAACACTATGTTTGAGGTGGAATTCACTTTATAATCTGAAAAATTTGTGGACATATTAAGGATGATGGGAAATAGCTATGGTAAATATTTTATTAAAAACTTCTTCAGGATTACAGTGGAAGAGAGTAACAGTAGTGACATCTTTAATATTAAAATTAATATGTTAATATCCTAAAATTAAGATACAGTAATGAGCACAAATAGAAACACTATGAAATCTTTAACTAGTTTTAAAATTTTTTTCTATTAAATTTTTTATCAACGTAAAATTTATATAATGTGAAGTTCACAGATCTTTATTGTACAATTCCATGTGAGTCTTTTTTAATAAAGATTTTATTTTTATTTATATTTAGGGAGAGAGGAAGGGAAGGAGAGAAACATCAATGTGTGGTTGCCTCTTGTGTGCCCCCAAGTGGGGACTTGGCCTGCAACCAAGGCATGTGCCCTGACTGGGAATTGAACCAGCGACACTTTGGTTTGCAGCCTACGCTCAATCCACTGAGCTATGCCAGCCAGGGCTTCCATGTGAGTTTTAACAGATGTGTACCTCTATCAATCAAATACCCAGTCAAGAAAGAGAACATTTCCATCACCACAGATCTAATGTATTGGCTATATTATTTCCTTGCTACCCCAATAAGATCACTGAGGTACATTCAAGATTCTTTTATTCTCCGTAACTACCATGAAAATAATAAATAGTAACAAAACCACAATATTACTAGAACCACTAAGGATACTCATTGTGGCAGCTGATCAGAAGTTAGTTGGTATCTAGGATGCTTCCAGGAACCCTAGATCCAAATTGTGAAAAGTTTTTGAGACAGCTAATATTTAGAGTTTTCTAATGTAAAGTCTATAATTAGTACTAGTTATTCATAACAATATCTTAGGTGAGATAACCTAATTAAGCCGGTACAAGTTTATAAAGAATTATCTTCCTTTGGCTGCCCTAACTTTTCTTTTGTTTCTGGTTGTCCACAAACCTGTAGTACCCGTGTCAAGTAGTTCAGTGATAGTGTAGTTCGTGATAGTAGCAGATCCTTAATAATCCATAAATCATACTAATGGAAGCCTTAGTTAGTACTTTCAAGACTGTTTATAGTAGGTAAAAATCAGTAAAATTCAGGCATCTATTTGGTAGAATGTGCTTTAAACAAGGTGACAAAGCAAGCGCCAATTTGTGAAAGATACTGAAGGAGAACATCATATATATTTGAAATTATGGGGAGAAAATTCATTTCTTTTTTTCTCCTTTTTCTTTTTGGCAGAAAAATCAATGTCCGAACCTTACTTTTATGAATGTACAAGGTTTGACCTTACAAAAAAGTGTACTGGCATTTTGTCTGGTCATAGAATTTTTTTTAATAGTTGTGGTAAATATCTCTAAGGAGTCAGTAAATATCACAAGCAGTTGTAAATTATTAAAGAAGTAGTTTTGACTTACCTGATTTCTATTTTCTTTTTTTTAAAATATTTTATTTATCTTTAGAGGGGAAGGGAAGGAGAGAAGGAGAGAAACATCAATGCATGGCTGCCTCCCGTGAGTCCCCTGTTGGGAACTGGCCTGCAACCCAGGCATGTGCCCCAACCGGGAATCGAACCGCGATCGTCTGGTTCGCAGGCCTGCACTCAATCCACTGAGCTAAACCAGCTAGGGCCCAACTGTACTTCTTAATTCCTATACCTTTTTCATCCATCCCTCAAGCCCTCTGTCACCTGGCAATCATCAAAATGTTTTCTGTATCTGTGAATCTGTTTCTGATTTCCTTGTTTGTTTATTTTGGTTTTTTAGATTCCACTTATAAGTAAAATAAGTCTGGTGTTTGTCTTTCTCTGTCTGTCTTACTTCACTCAGCACAATACCTTCTAAGTCTATCGATCGATGTTGTTGCAGATGGTAAGATTTCATTGTTTTATGTTATGGTTCAGTCATTTTCCGTTGTATACATGCACCATTTATCTATGATCCATTTATCTATTTATCCACTTATCTATTAATGAACACTTAGGTTGCTTCCGTATCTTGGCTGTTGTAAATAATGCTACAGTAAACATATAGATGCATATATATTTTTTTAATATATTTTATTGATTATGCCATTATAGTTGTCCCATTTCCCCCTCTTCATTCCCCTTCAGCCTGAACACTCACTCCCCCCACCTCCCCCCTTTAGTTCATGTCTATGTGTCGTAAGTTCTTTAGCTTCTACATTTCCCACACTACCTTTGTCCTTCCCCTATTTTCTCCCCACTGTCTATGCTACTTATTCTCTGTACCTTCTTCCCCCTCTCTTCCTCCCACTCCCCTATTGCTAAGCTTCCTGTGATCTTCATTTCTGTGGCTCCCCTCCTGTTCTAGTTGTTTGCTTAGTTTGCTTTTCTTTTAGATGTGGTTGTTAATAAATGTGAGTTTGGTGTCCATTCACTGTTCATATTTTTTATCTTCTTTTTCTTTGATAAGTCCCTTTAACATTTCATATAATAAGGGCTTGGTGATGATGAACTCCTTTAACTTGACCTTATCTGGGAAGCACTTTATCTGCCCTTCCATTCTAAATGAAAGCTTTGCTGGATAGAGCAATCTTGGATATAGATCCTTGCCTTTCATGACTTGGAATACTTCTTTCTAGTCCCTTCTTGCCTGCAAGGTCTCTTTTGAGAAATCAGCTGACAGTCTGATGGGCACTCCTTTGTAGGTGACTGTCCCCTTATCTCTTGTTGCTTCTAGAATTCTCTCCTTCATTTTAATCTTGGGTAGTGTAATTATGATGTACCTTGGTGTGTTCCTCCTTGGGCCCACTTTCTTTGGGACTCTCTGAGCTTCCTGGAAGTCTATTTCCTTTGCCAGATTGGGGAAGTTCTCCTTTATTATTTGGCCAAATAAGTTTTCCACTTGTTGCTCTTCTTCTTCCCCTTCTGGTACCCCGATAATTCAGATGTTGGAACGCTTAAAGATGTCCTGGAGGTTCCTAAGCCTTTCCTCATTTTTAGAAATTCTTGTTTCTTCATTCTGTTCTGGTTGAATGTTTCTTTCTTACTTCTGGTCCACTCCATTGATTTGAGTCCCAGTTTTCTTTTCATCATTATTGGATCCCTGTGCATTTTCCTTTGTTTCACTTAGTGTAACCTTCATTTTTTCATCTAATTTGCAACCAAAATCAACCAATTCTGTGAGCATCCTGATCACCAGTGTTTTGAACTGTGCATCTGATAGGTTGTCTATCTCTTGGTTGCTTAGAAGTACTGGCTCTGGGGCTTTGATTTGTTCTTCTAATTGAGCCATTTTTGGTCAGGTCGAACCTGTTATGTATGAGTGGTGGAGCCTTAGGTATTTACCAGGGCAGGGCAACCCACGTGGCTAGGTTGTGACACTGTATGTGGGGGTGGGGTCAGAGAGGGAGCAATGGTGCTTTTTCCTAGCTCTCTCAGATTTTGGTCCCCTCTGCTGCTTCCCACAAGCAAATTGGGCCTTTCTGGTGCTGGTTCCCGGGTGGGTGGGCTTTTGTATGTTCTAGAACCCTGTGGATCTCTCCAGGAAACTTTCCTGTGAGGCTGGGAGCCTCTCCCAGCACCTCGACCCCCGAAAGTTTTTTGAATCGGTGCTTTTAAGCTTTATTTCCTGTTGCTCGGGCCCTTCGTTGTTCGGTCTGTCTCACTGCCTGTTTTTTTGCCTGGTTTATCTGCATGGGAATATGTGTCTGTGGTCAGCCAACCACCTTGTGCATCTCACTGGGTTTGTCCCCGCACCCGGTTCTGCTAACCACTGCCTCTTCCTGCTGGGACCCCTCTCCCCTGGCCACCAACTCCGCCCCCTTATTGGTCTGGATGAATGGTTTGTCGTTGCCGGACTTCAGTACAGTTCAATTTTCTGTCTGTTCTGGTTGTGTTTTTGTGTTGTTGTGTTTAGAAACACAAAGGTTGTGTTTCTAAATCTTTGTTGTCCTTAAATTTGGTTGTGCGAGGAGGCACAGTGTCGCCATCTACGCCTCCATCTTGGCCAGAAGTCCCTGGATGTATATATTTTTGATTTAATGTTTTGGGTTTCTTTGGATAAATACCTGGAAGTGGAGTTGCTGGGTCCTTCTTTGTGTATTATTATATATGGCCTTTGTTTTAAAGTCTATTTTGTCTGGAGTAAGTATTGCTACCCCAGCTTTTTTGTTTGTTAACATTTTCATAAAATATCTTTTTCTGTCCCTTTATTATCAGTCTGCATGTTTCTTTCCATCTGAAGGGAGTTGCTTGTAGACAGCATATGTAAGGGTCTTGTTTTGTTATCCATGCAGCCATCTTATGTCTTTTGATTAGAGCATTCAGTCCATTTGCATTTAAAGTAATTGTTGATACTTATATATTGCCATTTTATTATTCATATTTTTTACCTTTATTCCTGAAAGAAGGCCCTTTAACCTTTATCGTAATAATGGTTTGGTGGTGGTGAACTCCTTCAGCTTTCTGTCTGGGAAGCACTTTATCTGTCCTTCCATTCTAAATGATAGCTTTGCTGAGTAGAGTAATCTTGGCTGTAGATCTTTGCTTTTCATCACTTTGACTATCTCATGCCAATCACTCTGGCCTACAAAGGTTTCTGTTGAGAAATCAGCTGACTTTCTTTTTCTTTTCAAATTAGCTTTTATTATGAATTACATTGCTTGAAAAGGTATATCATGAAGAATTTGAAATTAGGTTTTCTGGATAACAATTTATATTAACATTTATATATGCAGACATAGTTTATACATATAATATAAAAACTCATATACTAGGATGACCCTTGGTTTTTGGTTTGGGGATTTTTTTCCTTTTATCTCTTTTTAAAAATTATATTTTGTTGTTTATGCTATTACAGTTGCCCCATTTCTCCCTTTGCCCACCTCCACTCAGCATTCCTGCCTCCCTCAGGCAGTCCCCACATTATTCACCTTCCTTCTTTCCTCCAGTACTCCCTCCTCTCTCTCATCTGACAGCAGTCAGTCAAGTCCATGTATCCATGCCTCTGTTTCTATTTTGCTCATCAGTTTATTCTGTTCATTAGGTTCCATATATAAGTGAGATCATATGGTATTTGTCTTTCATGGACTGGCTTAATAAATTAGCTCACAGTCTAATGGGAGTTAGCTCACAGTTACCTTGTAGGTAACTAATGCTTTCCTCTCACTACTTTTCAGATTCTCTGACTTAACCTTTAGAATTTTAATTATTATGTGTCTTGGTGTGGACCTCTTTGAGTTCATCTTGTTTGGGACTCTGCATTTCTTAGACTTGTATGTCTATTTTCTTTACCAGGTTAGGAAAGTTTTCTGATTACTTTTTCATATAGGTATTTTCTTTTTTTTTAATACAGCCATGCAGTTTTCAAGTATCTATCATAATATGCTTTTCTATAACTCCAGAGGTAAAAGAATTACCTTCTTCAATTTAATTCAAATTCAGTGAATTGTTGTTTTACAATGTCTTTATAAAAAGAATAAAAGTAAGAAACTGTCTTTTACAGCAGGTCTGCAAGTTTCCCAGGAAAATAAAAACCTGCCCTTGAAGGCTACACAAATAGTGGGGGTTGTTTAGTATCACAGTAGCACTTTCTCAGCGTCCCCCACCCCCCACATCCTCAGAGGCCTGCTCAGCCAGGGACATTCCACCCCAGCAGGACAACTAGAGCACACCAAGGCAGCATACCCATGGAACCTGGCAGCCATGAAAAATTTGGCACCCAAGCACCACCCCAGTTGGCTCTCCAGTTCCTGGTGCTGGCAGCCTCCAACCTGAGTGGCAGCCAGTGTGGCATAGAAGGGTTTGCAAAACCAAGATCCTGAGGTCACTTGGTCAAATAAAGGAAAGGTTCAAGGAGTTCAGTTGTAAGTCTGTATGAGGCTGAACTGGCTTAACTCGAGGCTGAGTGCTGGTTACACAGGGAACCCAGCAGGGTCTGGCCCTGACTTCCATATCCAGGCCATCCACCATGCTAGAGCAGCCGTGGGCCTAGGTGGGCCTGAACACCGATCCCAAAGAGAGAGCTCCAAAGTCTGGAATGGTGTTATTGCAGGAGGCAGAGGCTGTGAGCAGGGTGATGATCCCCAGCAGCCACACCTCACTTGGCCTTTGAATTCTTCCAGCATCCGGTTGCCCAGCAGGTAGGGATTTCACCACCCCTGACTCAAAACTCAGACCTCTACTCACTGCTGGGAGAGCACATAGGTTTTCAATTCATTGCACCCCCTCTACTACTTCTGGCACCCCCACCTCAAGTACAAATGTTGGTAGGCTTGAAGTTATCCCAGAGGCTTCTTATACTATCCTGATTTTTTATTTTATGTTTTTCTTATTTTTTGCTGTTCTTATTGGGTATTTTCTGCTCTCTTTTCTTACAGATCTCTGATTTGATCTTATGCTTCATCCATTGCATTATTGAGTTCCTGTAATGTATTCTTCCTTTAAGTTAATGTATTCTTCATTTCTTACTGGTTCTTTTAAAAATGTTTTCTAGTTCCATTTCTGTGTTTCTCAGAGTTCTTTGTTGATGTTCTCACTAAGTTCATCTGCTCTCTCCCTAATTTCATCCTTATGATCAGTGTTTTGAATTCTGCATCTAGTAGATTGCTTGTTTCCATTTTGTTTAGTTCTCTTTCTAGAGTTTTGTTCTGCTCTTTCATTTGGGACATGTTTCTTTGTCTCCTTATTTTGGCAGCCTCCCTGTGTTGGCTTCTATGTATTAGGTAGAGCTGCTGAGTCTCCTGGTCTTGTTGGAGTGGCCTAATGTAGTAAGTGTTCTGTATGGCCCAGTGGCACAGGCTCTCCAGTCACCCAAGCTGGTCAATCCAAGTACAAACCCTCTGTAGGCTGCATTCACCTTCCTGTTGTAGTTGAGCCTTGACTGCTGTGGGCACGTCAATGGGAGGGGTTTACCTGTAGGCCACTTGGCTGGCCATGATGACTGTGGAGGATCTGTTTTGCAGGGACCAACTCTATGGAGCAGGACTCACTGCAGTGAGGCTCTGGTGCCCACTGATTCTGTCCCACCTTTTTAAAGAGTTATATTTATTTAATTTTTTTAGAGAGAAATTGGGAGAGAATGAGAGGGAGAGAAACATCAATATGTGGTTGCCTTTCACGTGCCTCCCACTCGGGACCTGGTCCACAACCCAGGCATGTGCCCTGACTGGGAATCGAACTGACGACCCTTTGGTTTGCCCACGCTCAATCCACTGAGCTATGCCAGCCAGGGCTATATTTGGTATTTAGTATAATATTGACATGAGCCATGAAAAGCATATTATCAGATATCTCATACATGTTCAGTAATCATAAAAGTTGGACTAAATAAAAAAACTCAGAGGACAAATATAACTATTGATATGACTAATATCATTAGCAGACAGATAAAGGCAATCACACAAAATGGATTCTGAGTTCAGTATCAATCTGTAGATATACAGGCCATGTTAATGTCTTGGGATAGCTGTCTCCCTTTGGGGTCAGCAGCTCCTCATCCTCAAGGAATCTTGGACAGGCATAATATTCATTCATGGTTAGGCATCTGAGTAGATTCTTTCCAACAAGGTTGGAGTGTGTCTTTTATTAGATGCCCTTTCCAGTAAAGTATGTCACCAGTTGGTAGTCAACAATCTTTAAATTCTTTGTCTTCTGGGAACTCACCAAATTCACCTGATGAGAGGCAAGGAGTTGGTGAGGCACAATGGGACCTTGGTTATACCCAGCACCAGGTCCATGGAGTGGTCCTGGGTGTACTTCTTTGGATTCTTCCCAGCTACCAAGTAAATTGATGCCAAACCTGTGGAGAATTGTTATGAGTTTATTTGAGCCAAACCAGTGACATACCACTAGATCCCAGATGTTCCCTGAGTCTGCCCCTTGAGTGTGTAGCTTGTGGAGGTGGTCAGGTGGTGCTTGGGTGTGGTCTGAAGCTGTCCACTGTGTACGCTATCTCTGGGGCCTTCCAGGAGGTGTAGGCTGAGGTCTGTCATTGTATATGCCCTGCCCGGGGCCACCCAGCCTGAGCCACAAAGCGATCTGCAGATGGCTGCAACTTGTGCTAGGCTTGGAAGTACCCAGGAGAGGCTAAGCTGCAAATCAAGGTTGGCTTTGCCAGGTCTGTGGCCACTTAATAAGAAGTACAAGGCTCCCTGAGGTCAGGCGCTGTTTGAGAGATTTTAGGAAAGTCCATGGCGTAGGCCAATACAAGTAATTTGTATGGAAAAACCACTGAAAATGGCCTGGCAATCCCCAGTCTTCTTAACTTTTCCTGTTGTAGGAGACTAATCAGTAGGCCAAGTCCTTCAGTGTTTGGGGGTGGTAGAATGGAAATTCTCAGAACAATTCTAGGGTCACTTTTAAGCATCTTTAAGGTTTAAAAGTGTATCTTCAGACAACTTTCGGGGGGAAAACTTACAGAGTAAGGTTATGCCTTCATATATATCAGTAGGCAGATATATAAAAATTCTTTATCTACTGAAGAATATTTAGTGGGAAAGTATGTATTACTCTGCATAACAATTGTAGACAGACATTTTTTCTTTTTAAGCAACACAGATGACCAAAAAAGAAAGCAAGAGACTCAGTATTTTTAAGGTGAAGGAAAACATATACACATGCACACACAAAGACTTATTTTAAGAAAGCTAGAAAATTGTTTTCCAGGAGAAATGTATGATCTACAGTTACAATGTTTAGATATTTGGCAATTGGAAAAAAATAATTTTTTGGTGAAAATAGGAAAACAGATCGACATAAATGTACATTAGGGTAGTGACTTTCATTTCTTGTACATACACAGTGAAATAGTTCTGGGCAATAAATTCTTGGAAAAGTAGGGTAGGATTGGATAAATGTCATACTTTATGACTGAATACATATAAACAGGTGAAAACTCAAGATAGAGAGGTAATAATAACCACCTGATAAAGAGACTTAAAACCCTTTCACCCTACAAAAAAAAAGATTGTGCTAGAGTTATAACTTGATACTATAGTTTGATTTTTTTAAAAGATATTGGTTACATTTGTGGCTACTGTGGGTACATAAAATAAAGAATGGAATGCCCTTGCTCCCTCAATACAAAAAAGTATTTATCATTTAAAATCTTAACTGTAAAAAAATTGATGCTTTAGATTCGGGAACTAATAACAAGATTATTGAAAAGTGGGACACAGCCACTATTTCTGCCATGGTGTCCTGAAAATAAAGAGTAGTTGATATTGGAAAACTAAGTAACTATTTCAAGACAGCTACCAAAATAAAGTTCAGTCCATATGTTGACAACATATGAGTCTTAAGACCTTTCCTTTATCCCCCAAACACCCTATAGTATCTGTTTTATGTCTAGATTTCAGGTTTTTCATACCTTTTATTTTCACTTACCTAAGCTTCACCCTGCCCCCTCACAGAAGTCGTGCTGTGAGGTTACTGCAGCCTGCTTTGATTTTCTGTCTCAATTTCCTTAGCACACACACTATCTTAATACCCCTTCGCTGCTGTGTCTGCGGCCAGAACAACTTCTTCTGTTTGTTTGTACACCTTAGTTAGTAAGTGCTGGGTAATTAGTAAGCATTGTGGAAAACAAGTTTAAAGGGAATTCAGAAGAACAAGCAATTAATAGGGTGATAATGGTTTTTGGAGAAAGTGGACATGAACGGAGACCCAAACCAAAGAAAGACTACGTCCCAGGGAAGATAAGATTGAGAGGGCTAGGGCCCATGTGTGTATAGCCAGATACTTGGACTATAAGTGCCATTTAATATTGGATAAGCAAACTTAAGGAACAAATGTATATAGTGGCTTGGCCAAGTTTATTAGACTTTTATTGAATTTATTGGGGTGACATTGGTTAACAAAATTTTATAGATTTCAGCTGCACGATTCTATAATGTATCATCTGTATTTTGGCGGACTGTTTCTTATAAGTCATTCATTTATCACACATTTTTTTGAGTTCTAGGGTATGAAAACAAAGAAATTATATTTTCAGGAACTCAAATTTTAGTGGGGCAGGAAAAAACATAAAAAAAAATTGCCAAGTTCAATAGGAACTATGCACATGGTCTGTGAAAACAGGAGGAAGCTACAGAGGGGATTAGTGTAGGATAGGCCAAATTCTCAAAGACCTTAAATTCCATACTCAATTATTTAGACATTACTTTATCAGTAAGGCAAAAGACTGTCTGTGACAGAGCAACTTTGTGAGGGTTTAGGACAGTACTGACCCTTCCTAGGATTTCCCTGTGGGATTTAGTAAGAGATCTGAGAGTTCCCCTGGCCTAGCCCATAATTATACGTCAAGTTCCGCTGACAGTAAGAGTCAGGGTATAACTGGGAGAGCCAGCCATCTCTAACTAGTTGGGAAGTACTCTCTTTAATGTTAGAATTTTATAAATACCAGACAATTGAGATGCCCTAAAATACATACAAAATATGTACACGGGGAAACTGAAAATATATACATAACTTAAAAAAATAGTGTGCATTTTGATGGTGATAATTGAGTATGTTTAAAATCTAAAAGAAAGAACAAGAAAAAGACTATTGGTTGAATTTTGTGAGTTCTCAAAGGTATTTTCAAATATCTGTAACTAAACACAGTATTTTTGTTGCAAATTAATGCTTGTTTCCAGTCATTTGGCCCTTCAAAAATCACAAGGAAGAAAAGTACGACAGACTATTCTCCAACAACTGGGACTCGTCAGTTGAGCCCATTTGCTTCTCCCACAAGGTCTAAGGAACAAGAGCACCAAAATGGACCGTCAAAGGGTTAGTTAAACATTCTTTTTCACTTATTGTAATATATTTCTAGTTACTGGTTAAATCACAACTTTTACTTAATAATATATGGATATTACTGCAGCTGATTTTTCTCTTCTTAAAGAATTCAACATAGAAAAAGCCAGAATATAGATATTACTTTGGACATAAATGTAAACTTTCTAGCTACTTACTTTAAAATGCTACTGCAGACTTTCTTCTCTTACTGTCCTATCCATTAAATAGAAATTATGGCCTGACTGCCTTCAGCTACTATCAATTATAATGGTTACAGATATGCTTCTTAACAAGCTATCCATCATGAGCATAAATTAAAGGGCACACAATACAGGTACCACTGCACTATACAGTTTAAGAATGATATTCCTGAATATTATTTTTATACATGTTGTCCATTTAGTCTTATCCACACTTTGTATATCTTTATATAGCTGCTTTTATTACATTTCATTCCCTTCTTTTCCTTTACTATTTTAAATGCATTTAAAAAAATTCTGTAGAATTTTCTGTAAGCAAATAGCCTAATTTAATATGAAATGTTTTATTTTAAAATATTGTTAGTTTAAATTTGACCATATATAGTTCTTCTTCTCTGGTAGTTTATTGCTAAAATGTTTATTTAAAAGATATAGAAATCTAGACTTCATAGGTTTAATTTTTAATATTGAAAAAGGTTATGAATCAGTGACATGTCAAGTTTCTATAATATAAAATTTTAAGTAGGCTTAGATTTAATAAAATATATTTTAGATATGATTAGCCTAATTCATATTTTATTGTTTCACATTTATTGAGTGCTAAGCATATACTAGAAGCTACACAGAAACAAAAAAGTCTTATTTTACCTAATTTGTTGTAATGAAACCCATAATGAGATATTAAACTTTCAAGGGACTTTTATTTTTACTTTAATCAAATGCTTTTTATGTTAAAGCTATTACTATTAGGTTTGCTTTCACAAAAATGTACGAAGATGTACACATTTTCTTCAAGTTCTATAGTTCTGTTTTTTATACATTTTTTGATATATCTTTTGTTTAAAATTAAAAATTAGTGCCTTTGAGATGGTACATTTCCATATTGAAATGTGAATAGGTTCTAAGTGGATATGTACTCAATTTCCATATTGAAATTAAATATGGACTTAAGGGAACATTCCTTTTGCCCATAAAAAGCTTGGTCACATGATTCCAGTTGACATTTAAGTGGATAATTATCACAGATTATAGTACTAAGTAAGCTCTTTTTTAAAAAGTCATATAGCAAGGGTTCCTGGGGAGCTGGTAATATTCAATTTAACCTATATTGTGGTTACACTGGGTCACTCTATAATTTTTTATTAAACTATACATGATGTGTTTTATATACTCTGATATATATATATCTCACATACAGAAGTCTCAAAGTAAGAGAGCTCTGTCTAGGTTCTTATATCAGATATACCATCTTATACATGTTTTAGAAATTAAAAAGCCTGACTCTTAGGAAGTAATTTAAGTTCCAAATGAAGTCATAACTTCTATTAACAATCCTCATTTTTTAAATATTGTACAAAACATAAGGTATGATTTAAATAAGGACTTTTACCTAACATTTTCAAGGACATTTGAGTTACTACTCACTTCCCATCACACTTGGGGTATAATTCAAAACCTTATCATGACTTTGAAGGCCATACATCATCTAATACCTGGGCATATCTCCTGCCTCCCTTTCTACTCCCCTTCCCAAGTCACCACTCCTGTAGCCATTCTTTCCTGTTGTTCGTTCATCATGCTGAGCCCCTTCCTACGACAAGAACAGTGTACTTGCAGTGGTCTCTGGAATATTTATATGCACATGAAGTATACATTGAACACTGTGGTATGTGAACAATTTACTTAATATTAAATGTAAATGTATTTCTAGCTATAAAAGGAAGAAAAATCTGATTCTAAGTCTTCCCTCTACTTAGACTCTGCATGGACCATGAATGGGGTGACTGATTCAACCTTATACATTTAAGATGTATATATTATACACACATACACACACACACACGCATTTATCTTATATGTATCTGTGTGTCATTACCTTGCTGCCCTCCCCATCCCTTAGCAAATTTCTCCAAACTGTTATGCTTTCAGAGGAGAGGAAGACTAGTACATCTTTGCTCATCTTTACTCCCCAAAATTCATCAGTTATTTTTTTAATAATTAGGATAGAAGCATAAACAACAAATTTGCATAGTAAAAGTGAATACTTATAAATTAGACAATAGATCTGTAGAAATCACTCAGATTGCAGCAATGTAACACCACAGAAATATAAATAGAATATGATTACAACAATGAAGAGAAATGATAGAAGAAGCAGCTCTATGCTCAGGCCAAGATGGAGGTGTAGATAGAGATGCTTCACCTCCTTGCACAACTAAAAGAAGGAAACAACCAACTTAAAAACAAAAAACAACCAGAACTTCCAGAAAATCTAACTGTATGGAAGTGCGACAACCAAGGAGTTAAAGAAGAAAAATTCATCCAGACCAGTAGGAGGGGTGGAGATGGGAAGCTCAGGTGGAGAGGACTTGCATCAAGGCAGCTGCTGGCAGCTCAGATGGGCGAGGTGTCGGCTGGCAGACCAGGTGGTCCCACATTCATGTGCAGATAAATCAAGAGGAACTACTGAGGAGTGAGACAGACTGCACAACCCAGTGTTCCAACACAGGAAAATAAAGCCTCAGAACCTCTGGATGTAACACCTGTGGGGGTTGTTGGGGCAGGAGAAGCTGCCAGTCTCTTGAAAGCAGGTGGAAAGCCTAGCAAGCAGTATCATTGTCTTTCTGGAATGATACTGGAATTATCATATATTGCGATAATATGATAATATTATACCACAATGCAACCAGAATGTGGGTTGCCCTGCCCTGGTGAATACTTAAGGCTCTGCCCCTCACAACATAACAGGGGTGCTGAAGCAAAGAAATATGGCCCAAATGAAAGAACAGAGCAATAATCCAGAGAAAGAACTAAATGACAAGGAGGTAGCCAACCTCCCAGATGCAGAGTCCAAAACACTGGTAATCAGGATGCTCACAGAAATAATTGCGTATGGCCACTAAATTAAAAAAAAAAAGATATGAAGGCTATACAAAGTGAAGTAAAGAAAAATATACAGGCAACCAACAGTGGAAGTAAGGAAACTGGGGCTCAAATCAACGGTTTGGAGCAGAAGGAAGAAAGAAATGTTCAATCAGAACCAAATGAAGAAACACAAGTTCAAAAACATGAGGAGAGGCAGAGGAACCTCCAGGGCAACTTTAAGCATTCCAACATCCGAATTGTAGGGGTACCAGAAGGAGAAGAGGAAAAACAAGAAACTGCAAACTTATTTGAAAACATAATGAAGAAGAACTTCCCCAGTCTGGAAAGGAAGTAGACTTCCAGGAAGTCCAGGAAGCTCAGAGAGTCCCAAAGAAGTTGGACCCGAGGAAGCTCACAGCAAGGCACATCATAATTACATTAGCCAAGATTAAAATGAAGGAGAGACTCCTAGAAGCAGCAAGAGATAAGGGGACAGTCACCTACAAAGAAGTTGCCATCAGACTGTCAGCTGATTTCTCAAAAGAGACCTTCCAGGCAAGAAGGGGCTGGAAAGAAGTATTCCAAGTTATGAAAGACAAGGACCTACATCCAAGATTGCTCTATTTAGCAAAGTTTTCATTTGGAATGGAAGGACAGATAAAGTACTTCTCAGATAAGGTCAAGTTCAAGAAGTTCATCATCACCAAGCCCTTATTATATGAAATGTTAAAGGGACTTATCTAAGAAAAAGAAGGTAAAAAATATGAACAGTAAAATGAGAACAAACTCACAACTATTAACAACCAAACCTAAAACAAGAACAAAAACGAACTACGCAAACAACTAGAATAGGAACAGAGTCATAGAAATGGAGATCACATGGAGGGTTATCAGCAGGAGAATGGAAGGGAGATAGAGGGGGGGAAAGGTACAGGGAATAACTAGCATAAATAATAGGTAGAAAATAGACAGGAGGAAGTTAAGAATAATATAGGAAATATAGAAGCCAAAAAACTTACATGTGCAACCCATGGACATGAACTAAAGAGGGGGAATGTGGGTGTGCAGGGCAAAGGGGAATGGGGGGGGTGGGACAACTGTAATAGTATAGTCAATAAAATATTTTTTTTATTTATTTATTTTTAGAGGGAGGAGATGGGAAGGAGAAAGTGGGAGAGAAACATCAATGTGTGGTTGCTTTTCATGTGTCCCCTACTGAGGACCTGGCCTGCAACCCAGGCATGTGGCCTGACTGGGAATCAAACTGTGATCCTTTGCTTCACAGGCCCACGCTCAATCCACAGAGCTACACCAGCCAGGGCAATAAANGAGGAAGTTAAGAATAATATAGGAAATATAGAAGCCAAAAAACTTACATGTGCAACCCATGGACATGAACTAAAGAGGGGGAATGTGGGTGTGCAGGGCAAAGGGGAATGGGGGGGGTGGGACAACTGTAATAGTATAGTCAATAAAATATTTTTTTTATTTATTTATTTTTAGAGGGAGGAGATGGGAAGGAGAAAGTGGGAGAGAAACATCAATGTGTGGTTGCTTTTCATGTGTCCCCTACTGGGGACCTGGCCTGCAACCCAGGCATGTGGCCTGACTGGGAATCAAACTGTGATCCTTTGCTTCACAGGCCCACGTTCAATCCACAGAGCTACACCAGCCAGGGCAATAAAATATTTTTTTTTAAAGATTTTAAAACTTGTTCCGTTGCTGATTCTTTAATGTTTTCATTTATAAAAAGCCGTTCCACTTTTCTCATTGATACCTTCCTAGTCAATATTATAGGTAATAATTTAAGAATGTTGTATTTTCTTCCATAGGACTCAGTAAAGGTATTTTGAATTTAATAAGCATCATTAACATTGTTATTTTTCTTTTTTTAATAAAATTCAGAATTTATTCATTCTTTTGACATTTCCAATTAAAAGTAGTCCTATTGTTTCATCAGTATAAAAATCAAGTAGTTTTCCTTCTGAGCAACTGAAGAAGTTAGCTAAGTTTGTGAAGAGAGGAAAAATAAAACTTCCACAAAAGAGTAAATTACAGAAGTGAACCGAGGTAACTACCTACCAGGTTTTGGTTTCGTACTGCTTCGCCATGTTACTACTTCCAGGCCATACTCTTTTTTTTTTTAATTTATTTAACTCTTGTTTGTGTTATTTTTCATTAATTGCTTCTCTAAAGGGCTTCTTCATTCTCCACACTTGTTTACTAATACTAATTTGGTTAATTAAGAGAATAACAGGATTCAATTTGCCTGTTAGCCTGCAAACTCCAACTTGATCTGGCAATAACTGTTTTAGAAAAAAGTTACTAACATGTATATGACACCTTACACAAATCATTTGAATCTCTCTGGGTCAATCAAAATTTTCTTCAAATCTTAACTTTTGGTTTGGGACCAAATGATGCCTGAGATGTGTGCCCGCTACAAAGTACGTGTATGTAAAAGCAGCATGATACTAGCCTAGACTGTTTGAACTTTAGATTACTCTGTTAATAAATAAGCATAACATCATGGGTAAGAGCACCATTTTCACAGCCAGCTGGCTGGGTTTAGGGTCTGACTCTGCCACCCACTAGTTTTAAGGCTGCCGAGGATAAATTATGTAAGTCGTTCTATGCCTCTGTTCCCTCATCTGTAAAATGAAAATAAGAGTGACCACCTCAGAGTTGTGCAAATTTATTAGTTAATATAGGTAACATTTAAAAAAATAGTGCCTAGTCCTAAAAATACTATATAAATGAATGTCGTCATCATCATCATCATTGGTTATACTTCTAAATGTTATGATTTGTTGTAAGCTATCTTCATTAGTTACCGAAGGGGCTCTCTGGAGCCTTACTAGAATGTCCACATACAATTTTGAATATAGCCCATATTTAGTGATGGTATGTTTATTACTACAGTTTTGCAAAATTGCATCTAAAAGGAGTCAAGCATACAACTGTTCGTTATATATAACCCAGCAAGAAAAAGACCATACAGCTTTTTAACACATGTTAATTGCTAATAGAATTGAATGAAATAAAGGAAAGTAGCTATTAAGTAACTAGAAAACTCCTAATGATATATTAGCATTTACTAACAGTCTTTGATAACTAATGCAAGTGTTGTTCTTAGAGACTTTAAAACTCTTCCTGCTTATCAATTGGAAATATATAGTAAAACGTAAGTTCTTCCATGGAAAAATTGAGATTAGTGCTATTGATTTTATAGGAGGAGATTTGACTAATCCTCTTACAATAATAAAACTGTTTAGAAAAGTATCGAATAGGTGAAAATGTAAATAAAGCATTCTTTTATTATTTCTCACCTAACATTACTGATGGGTGCTAAAATGTGAAAATTAAATACAAGGTAAAAGAACAGAGTAATTTTAATATTTAGTTGTAGAGATTCATTGAATACAGACACCATAGTACAAACTTCAGGGAATTAATTAATAGTAATTTTCTGAAATAAAGGTTTAATATGTACTATGGGTTTTCATTTGTGGTTTTCTACAAAACATACATTTCCAGCTTGATTTTTTCTTGAGACAGACAGCTTCTAATAGACTTACTTCTTCAAAGTTCTCCAAAATTATAAATGTTACCCTTACATTTTTTACCCTTACATTTTTCATTAAATAAACTCTTAACCATATTAATTTATTCTGTTAAATTTAAGGATACAGACAAGTCAAGTAATGAAAAGTTAATAAATAAGAGAGGTAACTAGTACTTTATCAGAATTTCTAAATCACAACATTTTTGGCATTAAAGTCTAATTTGAGATGACAGTTTAGTTTTTTAGAGAAGGTATAAAGTTCAAAGTAAGTGAGGAAATTATTAATCACCTTCTGAACCAACTTATTCAATGAAATTATAAATACCAGATCATAGGAAATATACTTTAAATAAGTTTTCCCCCTAGTAATAGGAACAAGTATAATTAATGAAATAAAAATTAAATTAAAAAATGCAAACCAGCATTGCAAAGTCTGTTCCAGATTATATATTTCTTAATATTTAATAAATTACACTTGAAAGTTGAAAGAAATTGCCTTCACATTATCTGTATAATTGATATTTTAAAATATTTATTTATCTCTAGAGGGGAAGGGAAGGAGAGAGGAAGAGAAACATCAATGTATGGTTGCCTCTCGTGCGTCTCCTGCTGGGAACTGGCCCCTGGCAGGAACTGGCCTGCAGCCCAGGCATGTGCCCTGACTGGGAATCGAACCTCGATCGTCTGGTTCGCTGGCCTGTGCTCAATCACACCAGCCAGGGCTGTATAATTGATTTTATCTGGAAATATTAGAGCCTTCTCTGGTATAATCCTACACTGTTCAATACATGTAGAGCATTTGGAATGTGGCTTGTCTGAAATGAGATGTGCCCTAAGTGCATACACACTGCATATCAAAGATTTAGTGGGAAAATATAATTATCTCATTCATAATTTTATATTCTATGTGTAAAATTATAGTATTTTGGGTATATTGGGTTAAATGAAATATCAAAATTTATTTCGCTTAGTTTTTTTCTTTTTCTGTTTTTTTTTTTTCTGGTAGCTTAAAATGACAAGTTTATTCTCTCAGTTCTGGAGGCCAAAACCCAAAATCAGGGTGTCCGCAGGATCGGTTCTTTCTGGAGGCTCTGAGAGAGAATCCGTCCCCTGCCTCTTGCCCAGCTTCTGGAGGCTGCCAGTAAACTGTGATGTTTCTTGGCTTGTGGCTCTGTTTACTTTTTAGAAAAAAATTGCTATTAGAAGATTTTAAATTACATTAAGTGTCTCACATTGTATTTCTGTTGGAGAGTCAGATAATTTTTCACGATATATTACATCGAACAGTTCTTTTTGAAAAGTAATGAGAACATTGAGTAAATAATCATTTTCCTGCCAGTTGTTGAACAAATGGAACTGCATGAAAATATCTACTAGTGTGAGGGGAGTGTCATCATTTAAACATTTTAAGAAGTGATTTTTCTTTAGTGTTTGTCAGTTATAGTAAAGAGTTTGGATTATTCATTCATTTGCTTGTTTATTCATTTAATAAACGTCAAAGGCCATGTATATAAGATACTGAGAATCTTTAACTATGCTAATGTATCTTGAAATACATATACATCAAATATGTTTACATAGTGTATATTGTACTATAATCTAGAACAAACAACCAAATGGTTAGCTCATAAAACCATTGTTTACTCGACCACTAATAGGTGTGAACATTAAGTTCTACTAGAGCTATAAAATCAAACTAACGTTTTTAACCCCACACACATATGAAGGATAACTTAGTTTTTCTAGTTTTCTTATATAAGCCCTAGTGGAAATTTTTTTCAAAAGAGTGTTTTTTCTAGCCCTGGCAGGTGTGGCTCAGGTGGTTGTGTGTTGTTCCTCAGACCAAAAGGTCACCAGTTCAAGTCCTAGTCAGGGCACATGCCTGGGTTGTGGGCGGTTTCTGGTCAGGGTGGGTACTGAAGGCAACCAATCAGTGTTTTTCTCTCACATCAATATTTCTCTGCCTCTCGCCCTGGCTGGCGTAGCTCAATGGATTGAGTGTGGGCCTGTGAACCAAAGGATTGCGGTTTGATTCCCAGTCAGGGCATATGCCTGGGTTGCAGGCCAGTTCCCAGCATGGGATGCTTGAGAGGCAACCATACATCTATATTTCTCTTTCTCTCTCTGTCCCTTCTCCTCTAAAGATAAATAAATAAAATCTTTTAAAAAAATTTCTCTCCCTCTCTTACTTCCTCCCTTATCTTCTTAAAAAAATTGTTTTATATAACATCATGAATGAAAAATGTAAAATAACTATTGAAAAGTTATAACAGTGAAAATTTTTTCCCATAGCACATTTCAGGATATTTTTTCTTACTTTCCTTTTATTTGTCTACCCTTTTATTTTCTATTCAAAATTTGGTGATCTGAATTTTATTTAACATTTGACAATTTTTTCCTTATGTTCTTTTTTGTTGCACATGTATAGGAAAGAGAAAAAAATTGAATCATCCCAGTTTAACCGACAGAAAGAAATCTACAACAAAAGACGATGAGTAAGTTTGTTTTTTGTTTTTTTTTAATAATATACATGTGTCTAGCCCTGGCTGGTGTAGCTCAGTGGATTGAGCGTGGGCCTGTGAACCACACAATCGTGGTTTGATTCGCAGTCAGGGCAGATGCCTGGGTTGCAGGCCAGTTCCCAGCAGGGGACTCACGAGAGACAACCATACATTGATATTTCTCTCCTTCTCTCCTTCCCTTCCTCTCTAAAGGTAAATAAATAAAATCTTTTAAAAAATAATATTACATGTGTCTTGAAAGAGAGGGGTCATATTTGTTAGTGATAATTTAAGAGAAATTATTTTCTTACCGAAATTAATAAGGAGTTAAACCTGAGTTAAAGTAGTCTCTATTTGTGATGTGTTTTGCAGTGTTCACATGATAGTGATATGTGATACCTTAATTTTAATGTTCATTGAGCCCACTTTTCCCAACTTGTACATAAGAGACCAGCTTAGGGTAAAACTGAGGAGCTCTTTTCAGATTTACATGGATGGAGAAGTAATATGTTGTCTGGGAACATAATGCCTAACAAGTAGCTGGTTCAATAGGTAAGAACACAGTGAAGCCTGCAGATTATGGAATCCAGAGGAACCTAGAAGGCTTACATGCCAGCAACCAGCTATTTCATATTGGCTTGCCAGAGGTCCTTTGAATGAAGTCATTATCTGCAGAAAGCTGTGGCCTATGTATTCTGGAAAGAATATTCATTGAGCCTGGAGAAACTGAATTAAGGATAGTGATCAAATATTCAAAGTAATTCATATGTTCAGCTCATTTACCCTTTCAGCTGTTATCTTCTTCATACCACACAATATCATGGATGGGTAGAGATGAGGAAAATGAAGTTTCTTTTTTTTTAATTTTTTTAAAAATATAGTTTATTGATTATACCATTACAGTTGTTCTATTCCCCCCTTCATTCCCCTCCACCCTGCACACCCCCCCACCATTCCCCCCCTTTAGTTTATGACCACGTGTCTCAAGTTCTTTAGATTCTATATTTCCCATAGTATTCTTGCCCTCCCCCCTATCTATTTTCTACCTACTGTCTATGCTATTCTCTGAACCTTCTCTCCCCTTCTCCTCCTCCCACTCCCCTGTTGCTAATCCTCCATGTGTTCTTCATTTCTATGGTTCCACTCCTGATCTAGCTGTCCTCTTGGTTTGCTTTTGTTTTAGGTGTGGTTGTTAATAACTGTGTGTTTGCTGTCCTTTCACTGTTCATATTTTTCATCTTCTTTTTCTTATATAAGTCCCTTTAGCATTTCATATAATAAGGGCTTGGTGATGATGAACTCCTTGAACTTGACCTTATCTGAGAAGCACTTTATCTGTCCTTCCATTCTAAATGAAAGTTTTGCTGGATAAAGCAATCTTGGCTGTAGGTCTTTGGATTTCATGACTTGGAATACTTCTTTCCAGCCCCTTCTTGCCTGTAAGGTCTCTTTTGAGAAATCCGCTGACAGTCTGATGGGTACTCCTTTGTAGGTGACTGTCCCCTTATCTCTTGCTGCTTCTAGGATTCTCTCCTTCATTTTAGTCTTGGCTAATGTAATTATGATGTGCCTTGGTGTGTTCCTTCTTGGGTCCAACTTCTTTGGGACTCTCTGAGCTTCCTGGATTTCCTGGAAGTCTATTTCCTTTGCCAGACTGGGGAAGTTCTCCTTTATTATTTGTTCAAATAAGTTTTCCACTCGTGGCTGTTTCTTTCCCCCTTCTGGTACCCCTATAATCCGGATGTTGGAACGTTTAAAGATGTCCTGGAGGTTCCTAAGCCTCTCCTCATTTTTTTGAATTCTCATTTCTTCATTCCTTTCTGGTGGGATGTTTTGTTCTTCCTTCTGGTCCATTCCATTGATTTGAGTCCCAGTTTCCTTTCCATCACTATTGGTTTCCTGTGCATCTCCCTTCATTTCAATTAGTTTAGCCTTCATATGTTCCTCTAATTTGTGACTATAATCAACCAGTTCTGTGAGCATCCTGATCACCAGTGTTTTGAACTGTGCATCTGAGATGTTCGCTATTTCCTGGTTGCTTAGAGTTATCGGCTCTGGGGGTTTGAGTTCTTCTTGAGCCATATTTTGGACTGTTCGTGCCTGTTAAGTATGAGGAGCGGAACCCTAGGTGTTCACCAGGGTGGGGCAACTCAGTTGCTGGGTTGTGACGTCATATGTGGGGGCGGCGTCAAAGAGGGACAATGGCTTCCCTCCGGTGCCCGCCGCCGCCTCGACCCCCACCGGCATCGCAGCCACCACCGTCACCAGGGCCACGCGCCCCACTCCACTGCACGCGAGTGTGCCACCGCTGTCGGCCCTCCACCACTGGGTTCGCCCCCTGGGGCCTGCGTGGTCCGTCTCACTGTGCGCGAATGTGCGACCTTGGTCAGTCTGCCCCACACCCCGACTAGTTCTGGGCTGCCTGCGCTCCTAGGTCTGTCCTTCCCGACCCTGCTCCACTGCTGGCTCTGCCTCTCTTACCGTCCCCATTGAACGGTTCATAGCTGTCGGACTTCCGTATAATTTGGTTTTCTGGCCTCTGGGTGAGTCTTAGTTCTCCAAAACTTTTGTTGTATCCAAACTTGGTTGTGGGAGAAGGCACAGTGTTTCCACCTATGCCTCCATCTTGGCGGAAGTCTCGAAAATGAAGTTTCTACCCATTGGAAGCTTGTGGTCTTACGTTAATATACCTACTCTGACTTAGAAGTAGGTAATGTTTCAAAATGTTTTTCAACCATTTGATAGGAACTTAGAATGAATTTTCCTTACAAGTGGTGTTGTAATTTGTGGTTATACCCCCAGGTCAGGGTCTCAAGTGGATTTTTTCCATAATAGCTAAACTGCATTAAAAGATAGAAAGTGAGTACCATTTAGAGTATGGTGAGGATGCAGAGTTTCTCAGAGAAGTCTTCTTGCTTGGCATCTCCTGCACTAGCCCCATACCCCTTTATCTGCTTTTCCTAGCTGTTTTCCCTACCATACTTCCCCCGGCTCCAAATATTTTCACCTGCCCTATCCCAGCATACTTTTGTTATAAATTACTACTCCCTCCTTCCCCTGTTTAAAGTTCTCATTTCCTCAGTGAAACCTATCTCAACTAGATATTCCCATATTTTGCAGTGTATAACGTGTACCCATATTTTTGGCCCAAACTTTCAAGAAAAAATCTTTTAATTTTTAATTCATTTTATGTATGTATGTATTTATATTTAGAAACAAAACCAATTATCATATTCCAGAGTGTTATTTTCCATATGAATAATGTTATTGCTCTATAGGTTACACTTTTTAACACATAAGCATAAATAAAAGAATTAAAAGCATTTATATAGATACAGAATTAGTACTACCCATGTATAATGTGCATCCTTATTTTTTCCTCAAAAATTTGGGCAATAAAGTACAGATTATACATGGCAAAATATGGTGAGAGGAAAGCTTTTTTTTTGTTTAACTTATTATATTTTAAAAGAAGCAAGCATGGGCCTGTGAACCAAAGGATCATGGTTTAATTCCCAGTCAGGGCACATGCCTGCGTTGCAGGCCCGTTCCCAGCAGGGAACACACGAGAGGCAACCATACACTGATATTTCCCTCTCTCCTTCCCTTCCCCTCTAAAGATAAATAAATAAAATCTTTTTAAAAAATCAAATAAAAATTTTAAAAAAAAGAAGCAGTATATGTACATAGTATAAAAAAGGCAAGTTGTATAGAAGGACATACAATGAAAGCAAATAGCAAGTAATGGTATTACTTATATGTAGAATCTTTTAAAAAATAATCATAAAAACTGGTGGTGGGCAGTGGGTAGGGGGTTAGGACAGATGTTGTTTAAGGGTGCAAAATTTGCAGCCAGTAGTAAATAAGTCCTAAAGATCTAATGCACTGTATAGTGAATGTAGATTCAATATTTGTATTATAATCTTCAAATTTCCTAAGGCTAGAATTATTCCATCCATTCAAAAGAAATTGTAATTATGTAACATTATAGAGGTGCTAATTATCATTACAATGGCAGTCATATTACAATATGTAAATGTATTGAGTTAACATGTCATATACCTTAAATTTATACAATATGTCAAGTATGTATTTTTTTAGAAACTTTGTTTTCTGTCAACCTTATTTACACTCTGTTAGGAGTTTGTGGAGGAACAGCTCAAGACCACTCAGTGGTTGTTTCTACTCATTCAGTGATCTGGAGATATATTTCAATTTTAAAAAATTGAAAAAGAACAAGAAAGTCCGAGGACTTAACACTCCCTGATTTCAAAATTCACTACAAACCTACAATAATTAAAACAGTATGGTTTTGACATAAGGATAAGTATATAGATCAATGGAGTAGAATTAAGAGTCCAAAAATAAACCCATACATCTACAGCCAAAGTGATTTTGACAAGGGTGCCAAGTCTGTTTAATGGGGAAAGAATAGTCTCTTGAACAAATGGTGCTGAGACAACAGGATTTCTACATGCCAAAGAATAAAGCTGAAAGGAAACAAAAACACTAACTTGAAAAGATATATGCACCCCCATGTTCATTACAAGGGCCATTACAGCATTAGTTACAATAGACAAGATACAAAAACAACTTAAGTGTCTCTTAATGAGTGAATGGATAAAGAAAATGCAGTGTATATGTGTGTGTGTAATATAATATTGCATATATGGCATGCACTGGTACCATACTCACCATTGAAAGAAGGAGCAACAATTACTGAAATTTTACAACATGATGAACTTGAGAAATGTATTGTACAGGCAGAAATGAGAGATTGTTGGTTTTCAGATGTAAGTAAATTAGTAAAGGAAAGTAAGGATGATATTAAAGACCGTGTGACTGTAGTCACATGGTCACCATGTCACTCTAGTCCTCCCAGGAAAAGGGATGTAACAAAGTAATGGGCCCCAGGGCCTCTAGGATTCCTTCTGTTTTAAAAAATTATTTATATTTGTTATTGTCTTTTTCCCACTACCATTTAGCCACCTTATACTCCATCCCACCCTCAATCACCACACTGTTGTCCATGTCCATGAGTCCATTTCCTTTTTGCTCAGTCCCTGCACCCCCTAACCTCCCACTTCCGCTAGCTGTCATCTGCTCTCCATCTATGAGTCTGTCCCCATTTTCCTTGTTAGTTCAGTTCATTAGATTTCACTTAGCATAATATTCTCTAGGTCCATCCATGCTGTTGCAAAGGGTAAAATTTTCTCTTTTTATGGCCAAGTAGTATTCCATCATGTAAGTGTCCCATAGTTGTTTCATCCACTCATCTACTGGTGGACACTTGGGCTGCTTCCATATCTTGGTGATTGTAAATAACACTGCATTGAACACAGCCTATATCTTCTTTCGTGAAAGGTTTTGAAGCAACCCTGTCTGTTATTCTTGTGCATTTAGGTTAACACACCTTTGAACCATCAGAAGTAATCCTGTTTTCCAGACCTCTTGAAGAAATAGTCACCCAAAAGGGAGCACATAATCTCGTTAACTCTCCTGTACTTTGCTTTCTGTCACCTTCAGGTAATCTTTTTTACGTCCCCTCGTGAATTCCAAAGGTGTAAAAAGAAACAGCAAAACTCATTTCCCAGGGCATTTGGGATCATGCTTCATCACGCTTCCCAACATGCCAGTCTGGCTCAAGTAAACTCATAAAATTCTCTACAGGTTTGGACATTTCTTAGTTCTACAATCTGCTGTTGCTCGGTGGGAACGAGAAAAAGTGAAACTCTAAAAAGACAGGGTTGTTGATAATATTTATTGTGTTTGTAAAGGAATGGAGGAGGAGCATTTACATCTCTGACCACTTCGGAAAACGTAAAGAAAAGGAATAGAAAACAATGTAAAATTCTGTAAAAAGAAATAAAGTTCTGAAAATGACTTGTATTAAAATGTTTGATCTTGCTAAATATTGTTTTTTCTTTATTCATAGATTAATGGTATTGCTATCTAAAGTTGAGAAATCATCAGAAGAAATTGTGAAAATAATACAAGGTTTAAGTAGTATACAGGTTTGATTTTTTTGGCATATTTTATATTTCTGCTATCCCATTTGAAACAGGAAAGGAAAGAAGCCCCAGTTTGGAGAATCCAGTTCAGTTTACTGGGCATATATTTAATTTACTTTTCATGGGAATTTCTTTTTTTATATGATCATTAATAAACCATAGTATTTTAGTAATACCTGACCTTTTCACATTTAAAAGTAAATTTGTAGATTATGTTTAGTCTTTCTAATTAATAAATTGTTTTTAATCCAGGCATTTAAGGCTTACAATAGTCAATATACCAGGAAATGTTAAATTCCTTACTATGAAGTTTTAATTTTTCCGATTAAGGAAACAGTTATTTTACTAGATTTGTCCGTAGTATTTGAAGAGAATTTAACTAATTTAAAATTACTTTCTTTTAGGCTTTGGAGGGCAATAGAAAGCTTGAAAATCTCATTGGTCTCTCCTGTGGATCATGTTTCTTAAGAAGAGAAATACAGAAAACAAAAGAACTGAGTAAGAAGACTTTATGGGTTTACAGTGGTGTCTGTCCATTCTGTGTTTGCGAAGTTAGATATGTATTTTAATATTTTCAACTTTAGAGATAAGCCTGTTAATTTTTCCCAAATTTAAATTTGATAGACCTCTTTATAGATGTCACTACTGGACACGTGATAGAAATAGTAGCAGCCACATATCATTTACCGGTTATGTTATTTCAGGGGTTCCTCTTGCATGTAAAGGGGAAGAAGGTGCCTTTAAAATTGCAGTTGGGCTTTTTTTTTCTGTAGTGCTCATGTTTTTATTTATTTATTTATTTATTTATTTATTTATTTATTTTTCAGGTACCATTTTCTGTAGTGCTCATTTCTTTAAGATACAATGTATTGCATTTTGTACTTGATATCTATACATACACATATATTACTTTGAATTATTTTTTGATAGTTTCTTTTAAGATGAGAAATTATTCACCTTCCATGTTAACTCCTAACATGAGTTGTTTTTCTCTAGTGACAAAAGTAACAAAACAAAAACTGTTTGAGAAGAAGAGCTCAGAAGTTTCTAACAAAGGTAAAAAGTTGTGTTTTAACTTATTATATAAAAAGAGCCTTTCATCTCATTTTATGACTTAAGACCAATCATTATGAGTCTTTTGGTGTACTCTTAAAAGACCAGGAATCTCAACTGAAATTGCAGTTAGCAGAAGACCATATCTGATGAGCTCAACTTCCCTCATGACTGAACTTGCAAAATATGTTTTGAAATATATGTTTCTGTGTAAAATTTCATTTCTGTAGTTTCATTCAAAGTTCCTTTTGAGATTTAGAAAAATGGAGCAACAATGCATTAATAAATAGCAACTTTTAATTGTGAATTGGAAAGAGACACACATAAAATTACTTTGTAACCAATGCTTTGAAAACTTTGGCATCATTAATGATGTTAGATCTACTGTCATGCCACTGAGCATTTCACAGTGTGGGTAAGTCAGTCAGCAGGGTTTAAGTTCCCATAACACACGCATATGAATGCCATTTAGAAATCTCTGCAGAGGTGGGCCTTGAATTGGATAGCCATGGTTTAGTCTATCACTTTGTGTACCAATGACTGCCATTTATTAAGGACCAATAATTACTGATTATTACTAGGATCAGCAGATCTTTACAGCAACTCTGTAAGATAGTTGTTGTTGCCATTATAAGGAACAACGACACAGAAAATGTTAAGTAAACTTGCCCAAAGATACTGCTATTTTAGTGCCAGAGAAAGAATTTCAACTAAAGACCATTCTGACCTCACAAAGTAGGATCTTTTCATTATATCACGTTGCTTCTTCCTAAAGCAAATCAAATCACCCAGTCATTCCAGCTTGCAGATTCTGATGAGACATAACTGAAACTGGTTCAACCAATCTGTCACGGTAGACTGTGTTTAGGACCTTTAACTGCTGGCGGTGAATTGGCAGTGGAAAGTGCGGCGATTCCCTGCAGGTCAGCTCCAAAAGCCAACTGAGTCCTGGCAGGCCGGCAGCTGTGGCTCTCCTCCTCCGAAACGCATTCAGCAAAGCAGCTAACTTTTGTTGGGAGCCCAGGATTTTAAGAAGGCTTGAGACTTCTTCTCTCCTGTGCTACAAACTTGATATATGGGTTTCATTGGTTTCAGTCTCTCCAAACGTGACAAGTTTTAGAGGATCATAATGAGAAGTTGGAATGTTCATTATTTCCCAGTTGGAAGAAATCTTGAGTCTATATATTCTGTGCCAGTTCTCTGGTTTTCTTTTAAATCTGTAATTCCCTAGAGCTAATTAGAATTAGGCTTTCCATAGTTAGCTTTTCCCAACAGTTTTGAGAAATGAAGTAGATAAAATTGTAGAACAAGTAAGTGAATTGTCACTGCTCAAAATTAATGAGGAAAAATTTTCCAAAACTATTGTTTCCTTCCCTAAACATTTATTAAAACATTACAGTTATTTCTGTGTGCTAAAACAGTTCTCATCTTTCAGTTATCCAGTATATACTGATTCCTTGTGTGTTTATGCATAATCAGTCTTAAATCTATTTTCTAACATTTTAGGCATTAAAACTGACTTGTGCATTACCAGGTTTTCCTTAAGGACTATTTCTTTATGCAGAGAGAGGATTGTATCACTAAATTGTGTTTTCCAATTATTATTATTATTCCTAATAAGCATTGATTATTTGTTGTGGTTTAAATGAAAACTGAGTTAATGTATACATAATGTTATATATCAATACATATAGTATATCCTAGAATATATATCATCTTCCATTTCTGTTTCTTGGCAAAAGCTACATTATCTTTTTATATTTTTTGAGGTATTCAAACCTTCATTAGCTTTTTAGCTATCTTGAAGTAATACCTGAAAAATAGATTGACGCTTATTTTCTTTATAATTGGAGTTTGAGCTATATATTTTTACTGGGTTCTCTTCCCTCTTTCTCTGGTCTCTGACATTATGTGTGATTTTTTTATTTGGGTGGCATTTTTGTTTTGTTTCACTTTCTGCTTAGAGACAATGAACACCACCAGCACATGCACATGTGTATGTAAATTTCTGCTGAGGTAGTAACTTCAGTCCCCTCCTAGTCATACATTCTTTTTGAGAGGACTTCGTTAGTTTTTCTTAACATCTCAGTCTAGTTTGCTTTATGTTTCTTATTTGAGGATCTGGCCTTTTTATAGAAATTTCTACTTTACTGTTTTCTTTTAGTTATGCTAGTACCAAGAGCTGTCTGAATGCAAAAGTGTCTTGGGAATCTTCTTAACATTAGAAATTAAATAGTTAGGAATTATGTAATATAAAACTATATAATATGTATTGGATTTCTTTTATTAGGTAATTATGAAATGAAAATAAATAATTTGTTTCACTATCAGAGAATGTCCAAGTAGACAATACTAGGAGAATTCCAGCACTTACACTATCGTTGCCCCTTCAGATTGGTCCCTTGGTTGTATATTGTTGTAAATTTTAGTGCTAGCTTGTTTAGCATCATTTGCAGTCTTTAATACAGTCAGAGGAGTGTACTTATAAAAATAACACTCTAGAGTTGTAAATGAAAAGACATCTGGCACATATTCTTAAGGCATTATATAAGTTATTTTAAAAAATTTAAAGGTACACTGAGATTTTTTAGTTTTCAGAAGAACTGGGCCTTACAAATCAAGGAATGCCTCGAGAGAGCGTATAAATAAAAGAGGATATCCTCTGCTCACTACACATTTCTTAAACAAAGGAGGGTCTGTCTCTTTTCCAAGTTACTTAGGAAGTAAGCCTAACTATCCTTTCCTTAATAATATTGGCTTTATGACTATTAGCAAAATAATGAAATGAAAGGTTCTTTTTGTTCTATTTGAATGTGAATTTTCGTAATTATTTTTAATTTGCTATGCTGAACACTTAAAACATATGACCATTCAATGGGTTGATAGAGATGGAAAGTCACATTATCATCACACGGTAAGGCATGAAATTTATTTACTTTATATAATCAACCTCAGCTTAAAACAACTTGATACAAACATTCCTAAGTCAATAGGTTGCATTATGTAGTGCTTAGTATTTTCCTTGTTTCTAGAGATATTAGAAAATGCCATCATTGTCTGTCTGTGACTAGTATTTCCAGTAAACAAAATATTTTTGAAAAGAATGTAAGCAAATTATAGAGCAGTTGCCAAGATATGAAATCTAGACACTTAGCTACAGTCCAAAACATATTTTATGATTTTTGAGAATAATTGTGTAGGTTGTAGTATGCATATTTTAAAATGAAATGTTAACCATCTGAACTTTACATTGTTCAAAAAAGTTGATTGTTTCAGCTCTTTATAATTCAGCATACTTCAGAATTTCTATGTCTAGCCTTAAAAAGAAAAGCACAGACTATAGTGTTCCTATCTTCTTCAGCTAACTTACTCTCTTCTTACATTGCAAAATTTATCTTGGTTACAGGATTTTAAAGTTTTCAAATTTTTGGACTGTAGAACAAATTTTAAACTCCTCCTGCTCAAAACGATGAAATAGTTTGATACTGCCTTTTCATTCTAGCCACCCACTGAAGTATTTCTCAACTTAAAAATATGTTGTTCTTTCCCCCACTCAGTCTTTAAAAAGTATTCATCAGATCAGCTAAATAATTTTGCTGCTGGAAGACTATCACCCTGTTAGTGTTTTCTCTTGTATGTTAACATTAAACCATATCTTTTTTCAGACAAATACTTCAGTTTTAAAAGCACTGAGGCTTGAAGTTTAAACCTAAGAGTTTTAGGTAAAACAACAAAAATTCCCCCTATGCTCTTCTAACATTTCTAAGTTTATCTGAAGATAAAAAATGGAGATAACAGTTTGGGTCACACAAGTGCATATTAGCGTACCATTGTGGTCCTCGCTCCTTAGAGAGGTTCAGCTGTCATGTATGCTGTGCACGGGCCGTGCCTTTTTGCTCAGAGCCATTAATGTTCTAGGTTATCCATCACTGTTCGGGGGAGACATTCTGACTGTTTCCTTGAGATTTTTCTAGGGCTTAAGGAAAAACAAACTGCTTTACTTCTTTTCAAAGCGTTTTAGGGAATATTCTTCATGATTTAAATTTTTTATACTTTACCAGAAGTGTGACAATTTTTACTTTTTAAGTAATCAGTTAAAAAAATTTAAACCACAGACTTGAATTCATTTAATAGCAATTATGTGTTTAAAAGGTATAAATAACTTGCTATCAGACATTACAAATATCCAGGTGCTCTGTATGTGCTGATGACAACAAAATTGAAACGAAAGACTGTAATAATTCTGACTGGTTTTCTCTGCAGAAGATATTGATTATTTGTGTGTGGTGAGAGATTTGGAAAATTCAATTAAAGGAGTTGTGCAAAGGTTTCATAAATTTTCTTTCTACAGCGTGTACACAGACATTGTTGCGTATTAAATCAATGCAGCACTTCACAATATATTTTCTTTGAAACATAAAAATAAATAACATTTAAACAGTTCTGCTTACTACAGAAACAAATTTTATTTTCTGTGAAGCATTTAGTCATGTGCTATCACTGACTCATACACATTTGCCAGCTGTAACAAATTTTATAGACATTCTCTCCAGAGACATATCTCACATACTATGAATTTTTAAATGAGCAAATGGTGAAGAAGGGATGTCAGCAATATAAAAATTGATCAGCTAAAAGATAAAAGCATAAGTAAAGAGATTTGTATGGTAGTCTTAATAGGTTTTATTAAATAAAAATACTATAAAAGGATAGTAATGAACAGACTGAAGACTAAGTGTTCTTGAGGTGGAGAAAAATTATTCTGGCACATTTAGTAGAAATTGGTTTTCTGTCACCTTACAGGTGAACTTTTTCTTTTTCATTTTAACTCTTAGAATAGTCAGAAAAGCTCCTCAGAAAAGAGTTAGTTACATTCTCTAAGTGGTTTATATATTTTAAAGACATACACATAATAATAAAGTAGATATTTATAGTGTTATATAGCTAATTATATGCGTTAAAGCGGGGCTTGTGTAATAAGTCCATGTTGGGCGGTCTTTCCTTCAACTCAGACCCCGCGTAGAGGAGAGCAGTCATCCTCACTCGTGCTGTTCTCAGCACATGCCAGACCCCCTCTCTTCTGTGACTCCAGGCCCCACTACTGCTTCCCTCTCCACAGGGATTGCTTTCCTCTGGGTCTAGTGGACTTCTTAGCCTGTAAGGTCAGTCCCAGCTGTCCCATTGTCTGTGAAACTCTCCCCAGCTCACCTCGGTGGGGCTGAATTGCTCCATCTTCTGCGCCTCTACAACACTTGTCTGAATGTTTATAAACGTGTCATGTTGTGGTGTTGTCATGTAGACTGTGATTGTCTGGGTGCTGGGCCCTCTCTGGGCTCCTCCTTGGCAGACAAAGGTCCTATCTCTAGCCCCGGAGCCTCCTACAGAACCCAGACAGAAGGTCCACAATCCATAGTCAGTGAATGGAGAAAAACAAATGACTGCTATAAGAATTGTTAGAGGAATTACCTAAGTATCTTCAAATACTTACAAATTGCTGTCTCCTTACATGACTCACTCACTGAATGTTTATTGAGTACCTGCTGTGAGCCAGGCCACCGTCCCAGCATCGGGACACACTAGTGAGTACGATGGACACGCTCCTGCCCACAGGATTGTAGACTCCAGCACAAAAGACACTAAACTGTAATCAACCCCTGCACTTACATTATAATAAGTTTCCTGGCAGTTTTCATTCTAAATTTTTAAATGTACATTCTGGCACAGAATTCGGCAAATCAGTGGTCTGTTGAAACAAGAATTTATAGCCTCAAAGCTGCTATTTATACTGTAAAATAAAACTTTATGTTTGGGTTATTTATTTTAATTTCATTTTGATTCAGCATTTATCCTGCGACATATACTGTGACAACTTACATTGAACTGTTTCCTAAAATATTCTTTTTTCTTTCATACAGAGTTACATCATCTTGACAGCTATGAATTCCTTAAAGCCATTTTAAATTGAGGTACTGTCTCACCTTGCTAATTAAGTATAGCCTTGCTAAGCTTCACTGCTTTGTTGTGGGGGAAACATTTTATTTGCATTATCAAATTCGGTGGTGTCTGTCTCCAGAGAAAATAGTGTGCTTTGAAGCATTAGTTAAAATTATATTTAATCCATTCTTACAAACAGCAGGCGGGCAGCCCGACAAGGCCGTGCACATGACACACTGGGCAGGAAGGGACACACTGTTGGTCTGATCGGCCAGTTTTGACAATCAGAGTGGGCATGCGTACGAGTGTAAGGAGGACGCTTAATTCAGCACCTTTAGAATAAACAGCTTACTAGATGCTGACAAGCAGGTTATAGTTTCTATAGGGCACATCCGACTAAACAGGATATGACAAGTCTGTGAATTTACAAATGTGCTAAATTGATTAAATAATTACATATTAACTCATTGTACCTTTTCTTCAAAACAGTTCTTGTGGATTCAGCAAGATAAGCAAAATTATATTTATAAATAGCTTATTATAATAGCTGCCTGGGAGCAGTGTGGTTCGTGATGGGATATTAGTGTTTACAATACCTGTAATTGAAGGTTCACATGAAGAGTTAGCATTATCCCATTCTTAATGGCATTAGTATTAATTTTTCTAGAGGCCAACCAGATACTGCCTGCTATCTGTTAGAAATAATATAAAACGAAAGAAGTCTATTGTAGCCTGAAAATAAATTTCTTTGGAAATGGTATCTGAGTGATTAATATCAGCTTCACAACAAACTAGATTTGCAAAGCATCTTACATAGAAAATGATGTTACTTTCATTCATTAGAATGTTCATTCTGTTGTACACAACAAATAATAGTTTATAATAATAGCTAACATTTATTGAGCACTTTCAGTATGCCTGGCACTTTATACATATCCCAGTTAACCTTCACAACTACTTATGTGAAGTAGATAAATAACAGTTACTGTCTTCATAGGCAAGGAAATGGAAAAACAAAGAGGTTGAGTACCTTGCTCCAGAATCACCTAAGAGACAGCCAGGACAGTGACCTGAGTAGCTGGCACCAGGCTGTGCTTTTGCCCACGATACCGCAGTAATCTGTGAATGTCAGGTTTCACTGCTGGTCAGAGGTTTTAGATCCTGTTAAATAGTAAAGATATAATATGTATATGCATGTATATACCTATTCATTATCGGGTTAAATGTTTTATAAAATTTCTGGTCTGTGGAACTCCAACAGGGTACTTTCAAAAAAATTGGAAGAATTAAGGTTGACCTACCAATTTCCCTTTTAGTGGGAAGCAACAGAGAACTATCAGCGAAATGAAACTTGACCTACCTTTGAGGTAGTTCCCTGGGTTCTTTTGACAGTGTTTTCTCCTCACTTTGGGTACTTTCTTCATGATCTCTTCCATCCCCTAGACTTCAGTTCTTACCTTAATGTATATTATTTCCAAATCTATTTGTGACCCTCCTCCTGCTGTGAACCCACATCTCAGCCGCTGTACGTGTCATCATCCTCCCCCAGCTGTTCTTTATTCTGCCTTTCTAGGGTTTACAGTCATCTCATGTTAAAGCTCAAAACTTCAAAAATCTTGTCTTTTTTTATTCTCACGTCCAAATTCCTGCCATGTCATACCACTTCTGAAAATGTTTACTTCTCTTTTCCATGCCCACTGCACTAATCAGTTTCCTCATGACCTCTCACACAGATTGCCCTCATCCCCGCTGTGACCTGCCTCTCTGCCCTTCGGTCCCTTTCCTCCGCAGCCTGACCTGCTACTGGACAGATTATGCTTTAATCCTTCACTCCACCATGTTCACAAAAAAACCCAAATTTATACTGACATGCAGAACTCTCCCCGATCTGATCACAATTTGCCTTTCTAGGTTGGTTGTCCAGTTTGTGCCTCAGTCACTCCAGATTATTTGCCGTTCTCCAGACAAATTCCTCAGAAAGTGCATTTCTCATTTCTTTACTATGGTTCTTGTCCCCTCTTCTTGACACACCATTGCCCCCAGCACTGTCAAAATTTTGCCCTTCATTCAAAACCTGCTTATAACTCCCCTTATGCTGCAAAGCTTCCTCAGATTCCTCTTGCCCCCATTCCCTCATTGCTTTCTTGTGCGTTTGGCATAGCTGCCCAACTGGCATGACTGGGAACACATTAAGCTCCCTGACTTTGTCCTGGAAACCTCTCTCAGGTATCGTGCTGATACCACAGTGGCCAACTTCTCTGTCTGCATATCAGCTCCTGCCTTTCATCAGGGGAACCACCTCATACAAACTTACTCCCAGAGTCTTTAAAAAGTGAAGCTTCTATAAAGTGTTATCATAAGAGAGATTGTCAGTAAGGGAACAAGCAACCCGTAATCCACAGACCATACCAAGATCAGCAAAAGGATGAGGGGAGGGAGGCATGATTTTGGTTAATGTTAATAAGATACTGTAGGAGAGAGTGGGTGCTTTTTATCTAGAAATGATGTGGATAAATCACTTGGTTAACAAAAGTATAAACACAGCACTGCATAATGCCGACCTTTTGAAACCTGGTAATCAAACTAAGGATACAAGATCTATATTATGTACATGAGATGATAATATAAGGCAAGCTGTGATAGTGATACAAGTTCAGACCCTTCTTTTCAGGGTTTTGGGCAACAACATTCAAAAAAGGATTGAGTCCAAAGAGGATCAAAATATCAACTAGATTATTGGAGGAACTGATAACCCCCCGTCTGGCAGGCTCTCTGATAGAAGCTCAGGGTCACCAATGTGGGCTGTGCCTAAAGCGGAGTGCGGGGGCTCCACTCTCCCAGGCTGAATCTGAATCTCGAACCTGTGTGCTCTCCCGAAGCTGAGGAGAAAGCTGTATCTTTGAAATAAACCCCATGTCCCTGTGCATGGACAGTAAGACCGCAGGCCTGCCTTACATGTTCTGTTGCAGATGAAGATAGAATAGACTGGTCTTACAACCCGAAATTAGGAAGCACAAAGGCCCATTGGACTTGAGAGCAGACAGTGAAAGGGAAACTACACAGTGGGGAAGGTGGTTGCGTAAGAGTAGTGACGTGTCATGTAAGTGGCCAAGTGTGGACCAGTATTCTGGTCTTTGACCAGTCAAATGTCGCTCTTCCATGGGGTCTGGAGAGCAAAAGAGTTAACAGGAGTTCCTTCCTCTGCAGACTGAGAAGTGTAAACACCCCTCTCTTAGTACCAAATGAAGAGTAAGCAGTGGTTTAGGGGTACACGGCAGACGTAGATCACCTCAGGATGGGGTGATTAGGGTTCATAATTTTAAAATCAGTTCTAGTTATTCCACTAAATTGTCTGACAGAGTCATCCAGACTCTACTAATGGAAATTTTGCACTTTCCCAGGAATTTGGAATTGGAAAAGTGAGTAATTTTTATGGGCTGTGTAAACATACTAAGCAGAGAAAAACGTGAACAGAAAAGCAGAATAATTGGTCAGTGGACTGGAGCCACCATTGACAGCTGTGATCACCAGGCTCCTGAGTTCACACTTCATTCATTAGGCAGAAGTGGGCCAGTGAAAATTATTAGAGAAGGAGCAATCCAAAATATGTTTTAGAAACAATAACTGTATGAACAATAAGTCCTATCAAAATACTGCTCATAAACTGCATCACTGTATCTAAATTGCTTTGCATGACCTGGTTGGTGTAGCTCAGTGGGTTGAGCATTGATCTGCAAACCTAGAGGGCTCTGGTTTGAATCCCCGATGGGACACATGACTGAGTTGTGGGCCAGGTGCCCAGTTGGGGTGTTTAGGAGGCAACCCATGTCAATGTTTCTCTCCCTCCCTCCCCCCTCCCTCTAAAAGTAAATTTAAAATTTTTTTAATTTAAAAAATAATTGCTTTTCATTGTGTAAAAACAGTATGGCAGCAAGAGAAAACAAACATACTGCTACTCCCTATCACAGACCTCACATTGATCAGAGGACTTACTTTTGCTGCATCCTGAATTTGGCCTCACAGTCTTTTCCACCACAGTCCCCTACATGATGTTTCAGTCGATGAAACATCTTTACAGGCCCTGACATTGTAATAGAGAACAGGGTTGGGTTAAATGTCCAGCACTATCACTTAGCTTTGTGGCCTTAGACAAGATACTTGGTTCCCCTAAACCTTAATTCCAGAATGGGACTGGTAACATTTACCTGTGAGATTGTACAGAATAATCAGTGCTCCCCCACAGTAACTATTTAATAAGTCAGACTTCTTTTCCTCTGTAGTATTATCGTTAGTTCTGATAACTGTGTTTCAACAACGTATAAGGATATTCAGTGAACAGAAGAGCTGCTTAGATCTTCTATTGAAATTGAGACCAGACTCTAAACAAGAGTTGGCAAAAGTTGATTGTCTAATTGGCAACCTATCTTATTGTATAGGACAAGAATATATGTAGACTCAAAAATAGCAACTTCTTCCTAGCTGCCCATACAATCAAGGAAGGGGTATTTCAGGAGTGGGTGGTCCACGTGCCCTAGGGGAACATATGCTATCAGTGACCAATGACCGTTTCTTTGAAAGCTTCCTTTCACACGGGTTCCTAAGGTCAAACAGACTAGAACTTCTGCCACCACTAGGAGGCCCCAGCGGGACACAGTCTGAGTGGGAGTCAGTAAATACTGTCTTTCTTTGGGGGAGTGGGGGCAGCTGTTGAAGGGAACACCTGCTGGAAGGCCCTTAAGGCTTGTAGACAAAAGGCATGTAGATTTTGGTGTTTTGGGTAGGTCATGTGGAAGTTTTAGAACACTCAAAAGTATGTCAAAATCCATATTCACACAAAGTGAAGAGTGCTGGTCAGAGTAGTCATATTGACGATTGTTTCTGAAAGTGAATCTTGCTTAGGAGACGAAAATAAGCAATTGAGAGGTCACTATTACCTAAACTAGGTATGAAATTGCATGGTAAGTAGGCGTTTAAACCATTTCTTACATCGTGTATGACATGCATACTAATTTGGATATTAATTCTTGATGATTTAATAACACTCGCCTTTTATATCTTACAGGCATTCAGAAGAAATGCACTCACTATGAACACCAACTTCTGCATCTGCCTGGTCATATTTAAAGGAACAGAAGAAATGTTTGTAATTAATCTGCCCAGTAAATACCAGATCATAGCACTAGGCAGGTGCATGTCTAGATAAAATTTCTTGCAGCTAATTTAAACTTTCTACACACACCAGTAGATAATCTCAATGTAAATAATACATTTCTTCTTGACCCTTTAATGAGTAAGCTAACATGTAGACAAGGATTTTGCCTTATATTCTTTGTCATGTATGCTTCTGTATACTTTTAGCATTTATGAATAGACTTAATAAAACATTTATGAAAATGACAACTTTGGTAAAGCTATATATTTTAAAACTCATTAAATCTAATGGTGAGTGGTATTAGGGACCAGTTTTTCCATTTAAAGCTCCAGCTGTGTATTAGTAAGATTCTTTTTAAAACCTTAAAAATTCATCTAGAAGTTTATTATATAGGTCCTATCTCAGGGATGACTTAGTATACTCTAGTTATTTCTATTGTAGAGAAGAAATATTTTTGAAGTTTTAGAATTCTTACGCCTTTTATAAAATATCAGAATGCATTTTTAATAGATGTTTAAATGTGAAGTTGTTTTTAAACTGAATGACGACAGGCTAAGTTTAAACAAGGGAATTTTCTTACAGGGCAGTATGTGAACCCCTCCAAATTACTCTGAAGCACTAATGTAGACTTGTTCCTGTGTGGTGTGTTTGTGTCACTGTGTTGGTGCTGTCGCCCAGTAAAGGGCTGCGCTGGGTAACACGGTTTCCTCTGGGGGCTGTGACTCCTCGGTACTTGCCCTAGGTCTTCACAAAACTTGTATAAGATATTACCATGTCATTTAATTCAGTGTATCATAAAAATAGTATTCGAAAATCTCAAACAAAATTTAACAAATTAAGATTGAATTCCCATTTAGAGAAATTTAAGATTCACCCCTTAAAAGGAAAATGCGTTTTTAAAAAACTATTAATTTAAATGACATAGAAACTAAACAATAGCCCAATTAACTATTAAACCTCATTTCCTTCTCTATTTAAACATTAATTTTGAGATAATGTGTCTGCTGAATATTCAGAACACTTTGTGATATACCCTTTATGATAGGACATTACCTAAAATATACCAAAAGGGATGATTGTGTTCTAGCATTGAAAACCTTAGAATGTAAGCCAAAACAAAGATACCTACATTAATAAGGAAATAAAGGGTCAAGAAGTAGATTGGTTTCATATGTAATCCAAGTTATGTAGGTATGTGCTTAATGCCATTAAATCAGTTACTGTATATCTGACCTCTTGATATCCTGAGCTTTTGCCTTTCAGAACAGCTGGGTCTGCTAAGAATCATTTCTCAGTCCTCTTCATTGTAGATCAGATGACTCTCGCTTTATCACCCTTGGAGGCCACATGAAGGACAAAGCAGAAAGATCCACACACAAAACTAATGTTTATGTGGGGGTGGGGGGCAGATACACTTGGCCCTGATTTTCCAAGGAACACAACAGAAGACAGACCAATTGAGACTTGAAACCACTGTAACTCCAACCGTTATTTAGTTACATCCTATCCGTCTCTACTCTCTTTCTGTGGAACAGAGGATCCTTTGGCTGCCCCGACTTTTGTAAATGTTCCACTCACTTAGTTGTGGTTTATCATTTGGACAGAATGCTACATCGGGGATTTTTTTCCCCTCTCTAAGGGCTCAAGAGAAAATGACTTCTGTGTGTCTCATATTTGATACATGAACATACACCCTATTCTCTTCATTTTAAGAAGCAAACCTAAGCTTATTGGCAACACAAAAAACTGCATTTCTCAGAAACAGACCTCCCATATAAAATGAACTTCAGAATAACTTAGGAGGGTATATTAGTGAAGGAAATGAGAAATAGTATTTTTTATAAAACCTAAATATCTTTATATTAAATATAAATGCCCCTATAATCCTGGGTGTAGCTGACAAAATTGCCTATTTCTGTAACCTTAATTCATCACTGAACATTTTTGGTATATTGGAACTTCCCAAAGTTCAAAGTGGATTCCTAAACTGACTTCTAGCTGATATCAGAGATACTTAGTATCACTGCTGTTGAGTCTATATAAAAGCTACAGTATAACTCAGTAAGATCAGATTAAATGATGTGGAAAGTATTTTATTCACAGAGTTTACCTGTAAGATACCTTAAATGTGGGTATATTCTATTTTACTAATGTTTATATAACTTTATTTTCAAATGATATTTCTGTATTCCAGTTCTGAAATTAGAACTTCATCAATTCAAATCAGCATCCTATGTTAAACACAAGTATGCTACTACAAAAAACAAATAGGACTACACCCACCAGCCAAGCTGCTGACATTTGGGCACACTGATTACAGAGGGTGGCCACAGACAGCCATGCCCCTGCTGATTCAGCAGGGATTCAAGGCTGCTTTCCTCTGCTGGCCCGCCCTTTGTGTCTTTATGCACATATACTTTGAGAAAGAAATAATTTTTGTTTTTCGCTTCGTCTAAACCCACTCCTTTATCAAACTCGTATCTTCCTGCAGCAGCCTGCAGCTGTCCATGTCTAAAATGAGACTTTCTTTGTGTATGTGTTTAGCTTGCATTCCTTTAAAATATACTACCATTTATTTCATTTGCTTTAATGGCTGTCTTATGAAAGAAATATATTTGTTAAAAATATATGTCGATGGGACAGTGATTTACTTTTATCACACACTAAAGAAAACATCTTTGTATGAGGAACTACAACATGGATATAATACATTACTTTCCCCAACGGAATACTAGAGTAAAGGTGGGCTTTTGCTAATGCAGAGTGATACAGTATTAACAGGACCACGGTAACAGGAAGCATGACACGAGGCAACGCTCATGGCACTCGTAATCTTGAACCATGTTATAACAAAAAAGAACACAAGGATGAAATCCTGCAAAGGACATTTAACTTCAGCGATCCTGGAAATTTAGAACCCAGTGCTCATGAGTAATAACAAGACTTCACTCAAACCACTTAGATTTCAATTCAGGGAGACTCACTTTAATTGCATTACAGTAAACCAGCCATCTTGGAAATAAATAACAAAGTTTAGTCTTAGCCTTGTTAAAAAATTCAAATTTGCACATGTAATAAGGCTTGTTCTAACTTCAAGCAGTTTAAATTGCCATCTTGTAGGAATTTAAAACATTATCACAAATTTTTTTAAAGATTTTATTTATTTACCTTTAGAGGGAAAGGGAAGGAGAGAGGGAGAGAAATATCAATGTATGTTTGCCCCTCCTGGGTCCCCCACTGGGAACTGGCCTGCAACCCAGGCATGTGCCCTGACTGGGAATCGAACTACGATCCCTTGGTTTGCAGACCTGCGCTCAATCCACTGAGCTACACCAGCCAGGACATTATCACAAATTTAATATAAGCAGTATAAATCCTAAAGAACAAAAACCCATCGCTTGCAATCTATTGTAAAATGTAGTATCAAAATTAGTAATTTCCTTTTAAAGGGGGCTAAATTCTCCCATTAAATTCAGTGTATTTGTAGATACTTTTAAATTATATTTTACTGATTATGCTGTTACAGTTGTCCTGACTTTTATCCCTTTGTCCCCTCTACCGAACATCCCCATTCCCTGAAGCAGTCCGCACACCCTTGTTCATGTCTGTGTGGCATGTGTGTAAGTTCTTTGGTGCTCCCTTTCTTGTATTGTAGTTTCCACCCCATGGCTGTTCTGTCACTTCCTATTTGTACTTCTTAATCCCCTCACCTCTCACCCATTCCTCCCACACCACCACCCCCTCCTCTTTTTCTTTAACCTTTGGCATGTTAATTATGATGTGTCTTGGAGTGGGCCTCTTTGCATCCATCTTGTTTGGGGCTCTTCATGTTTTCTGGACTTGCATGTCTATTTTCTTCACCAAATCAAGGAAGTTTTCTTTCATTATTTTTTCAAACACATTTCTAATTTCTTGCTGTTTCTCTTCTCTTTCTGGCATCCCTATGAAGTGAATGTTGGATTGCTTAAAGTTGTCCCACAGGCTATTTATACTTGGGTGTTTTTTTTTAATTCTTTTTTCTTCTTTTTGTTCTGACTGGTTGTTTTTTGGTTCCTTATGTTCCAAATCACTGATTTGATTCTCAGCTTCATCCACTCTACTGTTGTTTCCCTGTATTAGTGTATCCTTCATTTCTGACTGGATCTTTTTTATGCTGTTAATGTCCTCACTAAGTTCCTTGAGCATCCTTATAATCAGTGATTTTGACTCTGCATCTGATAGATTGCTTATCTCCATTTTGTTTGGCTGTTTTTCTGGAATTTTGATCTGTTCTTTCATTGGGCCATGTTTCTTTGTCTCCTCATTTTGGCAGCCTCCCTGTGTTTGTTTCTAAGTATTAAGTAGAACTTCTTTGACTCTGTGTCTTGCTAGTGTGTGGCCTATTGTAGTAGGTATCCTATAGGGTACAGTGGCAGACTCCCCTTTCACCCAAGCTGGGTATTTGAGGTGCACCCTTTGTGTGAGCTGAGTACCCCCTCCTCTTGTAGTACAGCATTGGCTGTTGGCAGATCAATGGGAAGGATTTACCCAGGCCAGGCAGCTGCGTGGATTGTCTGTGACCACTTACTATCTACCTCTGCCCTATGCAGAGGATCAGCTGTGCAGGGGCGGGGTGGTGGTGCTCCAACGTGGTCTGTAGCTGTCCACTGAGTACCCTGGCCCTGGGGTTTCCCAGGTGGTACAGGCCAAGATTAGCCACCACATGTGTTTTGCCAGGGCCCACCCTGCCTGAGTTACAAAACAACCTGAGAAGGCTGCTACTTGTGCTGGGCTTGAAGATTCCCAGGCAAAGCCAAGCTGTGAATCTAGGCTGGCTGCTGCCAGTGCCAGGCCTGGGGCTCACTGAGGCCAGCTGTTGCTTGGTTGAGAGGATTTAGGAAGTTGTGAAGCATCACCCAAGACCATCCATTCATATGGAAAAGCTGCTTAGGTGGGTTTGTAAGTTGGCTGGGATGGAATCTTCCTTAGGGAATTTTCTTCCCTATAATTATATAATTCTCAAAATGATCATTTAATTTATACATAGCAAAAAATTCACAAAACCTTTTAGAAGTTAACATTTTCACATTTGGGGATATAGCTAGTTGACTTTCTTCTGATTTCTTCCACCTTTGGAATCCCACATGATTACAATGTTAAAGTACACCAGGAAGAACAGGAGTTTCAGGAAGGACACAAAGCACACCAATACAGAAAATAAGTCTGGGTATTTCTGAGGAGGATCCAGCGTCATAGTCATCAGTGTCAGAAGGACCATTGTGATTACTGACATAAGAAACTGTAAGGAGGAAAAAGAAGCATTATTCAGTAACGTAAGGTAAATGTACTGGTAACACTGATTACAGCTATAAGCAGAATTAAAGGGGAGGGTTGGGGGGTACCATCTCTTCATGATGGACCTCAACTTAGGCTGCAAGTTAGAATCAACTAGCGTTAAATATCTCAATGCCCATGCCACACCCAAGACCGATTAAATCAGTTTCTGGGGTAGGCCTCAGGATTCTTTAAATTTAAGTGATTCCTGTGTATAGCGAAAGCCTGAGGACACCTGTCTTGTACTTCGTACCACCCAGGCACTGAAGAAAGTTTCCTGGAACAGGCAGTGTTGCTAATCAGGGTTAAATTCACAGCATGCTCCAGCACCCCAAGTCCCTCCAGGATATAAAATTCTAAGCTAATCTAAGATCCCATTTATGGAAAAGTTATCCGTGGCAAATGGAAAATTTTATGTCATGCTTACTACGCTCTCAATGAGCTAGTGCTGTAGTAAGCATGGTGATGCATGTACAAGAAAATGTCCTCTGGCCTCAAGAGAGTTTTCCATTTAATTAGGGGAATACATGAACTAGTTAAATAAAATCTCAAGGTCACATTTTATTAAATTCCCAAATGAGGAGAAGTAACTGCATTCACTAGAATTACATAGCAGTCAGGTTTCTCCTCCAGCTAGTGCCCTGTATGATAGAACTTCTGCAACGACAGAAATGTCTGTGCACCTCAGGTAGGTGCTAACTACATGTGACTACTGAGCATTTGAAATGTGCCAGCTGCAAATGAGGAGCTACATTTTGTATTGCATTTAATTTTGCTAAGTTTCAATTTCAACGTGTGTCTAGTGGCTACTGTATTGGACAGTGTAAAGGAGCTCTATACTCTGAGCTCCTTTAAGACGAGGGCCAGCCAGCTCTTATTTGATCCCTAGCATGCATGGCACATAAGTACACAGAAGTGGCTTACGTGAATGTAGAAAGCAAGCAGTAAGGAACAGTAGTTGGTGACTTTCATGAAGGAGGCAGGATGTAAGTAGAACCCTAAAAGATGCTTTCATGGCTGTACTATGAATAGAGAGTAATGAAGTGATCATTCCAGATGGAACAGTAGGATGGATGGGAGGCAAAAAGCCTTGCAAACAGGTATAAATAAGCTACAAGTATCCTTCAAAGTAAAAATCCCTGAGTCAGCCTTGTGGGGAGTGAAAATTTCTGAATGAAATCATCAAATTAAACTCAAGAAATATGGGACTGATTGAAATGTCATGGTACTATGAACTTGAATCAGTATTAAAATACATGCTAAAATTCTTCCCATTTTCTCCCATTTAATAGCAAAGTTTCCCAAAAGAATTGGCTATAATTTGGTGCATCCAATTCCTCCATTCATTAGTGAAGCCACACCAATTAGGTGTTCACCCCAACCACTCTCATCACATTGTCCTGATCAAAGACCCACAATAACCTCCACAGTACTAAGTCCAGTGGTCAATTATTGCCTTATATGATCTTCCAACAGCATCTGAAATAGCACAACACTCCCATATCCTGGAAGCACTTGACTTCCATGACACCATATTCCTGGTGTCTCCCCATCTCATTAGTTAACCCTTCTCAGCAGCTCTGCATGCTCCTTCTCATGTCCCCTATCTCCATGCACTGTCCTGTCCCACACGGCTCAGGACTTGGTCTTGTTCATCTATACTCACATCTTTGGTGAGTTCATTCAATGACATGACTAATTATTATATGCCAAAGACTCAGATTACTGTCTCCAGTCTAGACCTCCCCTAAATTCCAGATGCACATATCCAAATGCTCCTTAATATCTCCATTTAGATATCTATTCGGCATCCATAACAAAAAACACGCAAAAGCTATCTTCAATAAGATTAATGGCTGACTTCTCATGAGAAAACACGGAGGCTAAAAGGCACTGGGATGGATGACATTCAAATTGCTCAAAGAAAAGACCAGTTTCTAGCAAAAGTACCCTTCCAAAATTAAAGATAAATTAACATAAAACAAAAATACATTTAAAAATACTGAAATAATACAGAATATGTTCTCCAAACAAAACAAAATTAAATTAGAATACAAAAACAGGAAGAAATCTGGTAAATCCCCAAATATTTGGAAACAACAAATTGCTTTTTTAAAAGATTTTATTTATTTATTTTTAGAGAAAGGGGAAGGGAAGGAGAAAGGGAGAGAAATATCAATGTGTAGTTGCCTCTTGTGCGCCCTCTCCTGGAGACTGGACCTGCACCCCAGGCACGTGCCCTGACTGGGAATCAAACCAATGATCCTTTCCTTTGCAGTATGGCACTCAATTTACTGAGCTACACCAGCCAGGGCTGGAAACAACAAGTTCCTTAACAATTTATGAACCAAAGAAAAAATCACAATGAAAATGGGCTATATTTTTAACTAAATACAACATGTATGTCAAAATATATGGGATGCTATTTAACCACGGCACCAAAGGACATTTGTGGATTTGAATGCCTGTGTGAAAATGGAAGGACGTCCTCAAATTAATCACCTGACCTTTAAGAAACTAGATGAAGAATAAACCAAACTCAAAGCAAGCAAAAAATAATAATAAAAGTGGAACCAAAATCAATAAAATAAATACACCAGTCAGAGAAAGACAAATGCCGTATGGTTTTACTCATGTATGGAATCTAATGAACAAACTGAACTAACAAGGGAAATAGACACTCTCAGAGAGCAGGATGACAGCTATGGGGTGGGGGGAGGCTGGGGGTGGAGGGATTGAGCAAAAAGGAAAAAACTCATGGACACGGACAACAGTGTGGTGATTATGGGGGGAGGGAGCACATGAGGACTACATGGTAATAAAAAATGCAATTAAAAATTATTAAATTTAAAAATACAACAAAAAAAATAGATAAAACCAGTGAACAGTAGTTGGTTCTGTAAAAAGATCAATGAAACCAACAAACTGGCTAGACTAACCAAGGAAGAAAAAGAGAAGATATAAATTCCCCAAATCAGGAATGAAAAAAAGGCACTACTCCTTACCAGACATAAAAATAAATGATACAGGACTATTATGAACAACTATAAGTCAACAAATTAGATAACAGATGAAATGGACACACCACTACAACTGTCTCAAGAAATACAGAAAGTCTAAACAGAGCTATAACAAGAGATTGAATTAATCATTTTTAAAGTCCTACAAGGGAAGGCCCAGGCACAGATGGCTTCACTGGTGGAGTTATACCAAATGTTTATAGGAGAATTAATACCAGTGCTTCATAAACTCTTCCAAAAGTAGAAATGGAGCACTGCCCAAGTCATTCCATTCGGCAGGTATTGGTATCAATCCTGACACCAAAACCAGGAAAAGAAAACTACACATCAATATCCCTTATCAATATAGAGGCAAAAGTCTACAAAATACTGTCAAACCCAAACAAGTGACGTATAAAAACGATTGTACAGCATGATCAAGTGGGACTTATCCCAAGAGTGCAAGGTTAGTTCCACATACAAAACAATGCAGCATACCACATCAATAAAGGGGGAAAATCACATGACCATATCATTACAAAAATCATGACGAAATCCAATAGCTTTTTATGCTAAAAAATAAATAATTAAACAAATAAACAAACTAGGAATAGAAGAACTTCCTAACCAAGTAAAGGCCATCAATTTAAAAACTCACAGCTAATATCACAGTTAAAGTGAAAGACTGGACACTTTCTCCCTGAAATCAGGAAGAAGTGTCCACTCTTGCCGCTTGGTGTATTTAACATTGTACCAGAGATTCTAGCCAGGGCAATTAGGCAAGGGGTTAGGGATTAAATAGCAGCCCTGACTGGTGTGGCTCAGCCAGCATCATCCCACAGAGCAAAAGGTCACCAGTTTGATTCCTGATCAGAGCACATGCCTGGGTTGCGGGTCCAGTCCCTGGTTGGGACATGTGCGAGAGACAACCACCCCGATCGGTGTGTCTCTCTCACATAGATGTTTATCTCACACATCGATGTTTCTCCCCTCTCTTTCTCTCTCCCTGCCCCTCTCTGAAAATAAATAAAATCTTTAAAAAAAACACAGCGAACTATAATACCAAGCTACAGTAATCAAGACAATGTGGTAACACCATTAGCTAAGTACCATTCCTTAAAAACTGAACTACTTACCAAATGTTGTATAATTCTGGGAAGAAATGTAAAACATGGAAGGTACCTCCTCACAGAAATGGAAAAGGATTTCAGCTGTAGTTCTTCTTCTGAAGTCTTTTCAAAAATGGAAAAGGAAGTTGCACAAGCTATAAAAAACGCCATCACTGTTACAACTGTGGGCATTAGGAGGTCATCCTTCAATAGAAGAGGGAGCATACTGTAAGGGAAAACAAACCATAATCACTTTGTAAAAATGCTTTACATGAGTTTATAAGAACCATAATGACAATACTTTATGGACATTGGTTTGACTCACCTAAATGTTGACACTAGTAAAAACCAAGTAGACATAAAAGGAGTTTCGTTTAAAACTAGGCAGACAGGTCTAAAATGATAAAGAAAAAATACTTTAATCTTATAGAATATAATTTCAACTCTTGTAAAAAATACAAACACATTTTATGTCTTATTTTCAGGGTAGTTAAAAAAAACAGAAAACAACAAGGTCTTCAAATGGACTGATTCATTTTTTTATAATTATCAATCCAAACTAAGTGAGTCTAAGCAGAGAGGTGTCAACTACTTAAGACATACTGGAAAGGTGCTCTTCCAGAATTCAGTCCACAATGGAATATTTTTTCTCAGTCATACAAACAGTGGCTTTACAAAACAGATCAGATAAGCAGATCTAAACAGGGAAAGAGAGCCACTTCATGTATTTCATCATACTTGGTGAACATGAAGTGAATTCCCAGTACAGTGGTTTTCAAGCTTCTTTTTTCTGATCCTCCACGTTACATAGCCCTCAGCTAAGCTACAAACTCAAGTTGAAACAGAGGATCATCCTCTGCCACTGAAGAGAGGACAACATAGTGTAGGAACAGGAAGTGTAATGCCAATAAATGGAGCCACTGACTTTACCAGAGAGATGTTTAGGGCCCTAAGTGCAAACTGTGACTTTCTTACCACCAGCCTCTAGTCCCTTTACCTTCTAGATTCACTTGTGACAATGATGTTCAAGAAGGGGGCTGGCCAAAAGACCTAGTCTCATCTCTGCCACTTACTAACTGTGTGTGCTTGAATAAATGATTTAACCTTTCTTCTTATGTGTAATTGAAATAATAATAATATTTTACATTGATAAGTAGTTGAAAAAATTCTTACAAGTATTACCCAGTAATTGGGGCCTGAAAGCTAATCTGAATGGCCAAGTTACAGATCAATGAATGGGCTACCTTTCTATGAGGTAGAAATTCTACCTCATAGGGAGGGAAAATATACATGTTTAAAAGCAATACCTCTTCAGAGTTCTATGCCCTGGCACTAGGGATTTGTATACAGTCAGCCTAGCCTCATACAACAGTGGCAACTCAGGTCCAGACTTGAGAAGATGAAATCAAGCTGTCTTCCCAGACTGCAATGATATGAGACTATTTTGTTCAGAGCAAAGAAGCCTTCCGCATAGGCCAGCCCACCTTTCTATAAAGCTATGCACCAAGGCTTTAGCCCAAAGCTCTACCTTCCATTTGTCATTGGTCACTCTGTACATTATCTTCCACAGGAACCCAAATAGGGGGAGGGATCTAGTGGCTGTGGGTTGCAATTCAAGTATTCCAATGTGTTCTAGGCAAATACTGAATACTCTGAATATTGGGATAATATACCCCTGTCACCAATTTATGTGAAGACCAAGGAAGAAAATTTAATAGTCCTAAGACAAAGCAGTTTGGTTAGAGATTGCAAATAGGGTCTAACCAAAGGTTCTACAAAACAAATAGAAAGGAGGCAACATATGAAAGCCACCAAAGAGGTGACTGGAGAGAGAAGAAGGCTGTTGAACAGACATGGAAATGAAAAAGGCAAACCAACAAACACTCCAATCCGAGGAAAGCTGCTTTGGAAGACATATTTTTTATTAGCATATAGGAAATATATGGACATCCGCCATGATGGAGGCATAGGTGGAAACACTGTGCCTTCTCCCACAACCAAGTTTGAATATACCAAAGGTTTAGTAAACAAAGACACAGCCAAAGAATAGAAAATTGAACTATACAGAAGTCCAACAACAATGAACCGTTCAACCAGGACCGGTAAGAGGGCCAGAGCCAGCAGTGGAGCAGGGTCAGGCAGGAAAGATCCCCTGACCCAGTCGTGCAGGCAGCCGGAGTAGCAGCGGGCAGACCCAGTGAGGGTGCGGGGCAGGCTGACCAAGGTCGCACATTCGCACGCAGATAAACCAGCAGAGGAGTGAGCAGTGAGACGGACCATGCAGGCCCCAGTGGGCGAACCCAGTGAGTGCGCAAGGGGTCGGGCTGACCACAGTCGCACATTCGAGCGCAGTGGGACAGACCACGCAGCCCCAGTGGAGGGAGGCAGCAGAGGGGACTGCCATTGCTCCCCTTTGACCTCGCCCCCATATACAGCGTCACAACCCAGCAACTGAGTTGCCCCACCCTGGTGAACACCTAGGGTTCCGCTCCTCATACTTAACAGGCACAAACAGTCCAAAATATGGCTCACGAAGAACTCAAACCCCCAGAGCCGATAACTCTAAGCAACCAGGAAATAGCGAACATCTCAGATGCACAGTTCAAAACACTGGTGATCAGGATGCTCACAGAACTGGTTGATTATAGTCACAAATTAGAGGAACACGTGAAGGCTAAACTAATTGAAATGAAAGGAAATGCACAGGAAACCAATAGTGATGAAAAGGAAACTGGGACTCAAATCAATGGAATGGACCAGAAGGAAGAATGAAACATCCAACCAGAAAAGAATGAAGAAACAAGAATTCAAAAAAATGAGGAGAGGCTTAGGAACCTCCAGGACATCTTTAAACATTCCAACATCCGAATTATAGGGGTACCAGAAGGGGAAGAGGAACAGCCACGAGTGGAAAACTTATTTGAACAAGTAATACAGGAGAACTTCCCCAGTCTGGTAAAGGAAAAACACTTCCAGGAAATCCAGGAAGCTCAGAGAGTCCCAAAGAAGGTGGACCCAACAAGGAACACACCAAGGCACATCATAATTACATTGTCCAAGATGAAAATGAAGGAGAGAATTCTAGAAGCAGCAAGAGATAAGGGGACAGTCACCTACAAAGGAGTGCCCATCAGACTGTCAGTGGATTTCTCAAAAGAGACCTTCCAGGCAAGAAGGGGCTGGAAAGAAGTATTCCAAGTCATGAAATCCAAAGACCTACATCCCAGATTGCTCTATCCAGCAAAGCTTTCATTTAGAATGGAAGGACAGATAAAGTGCTTCTCAGATAAGATCAAGTTCAAGGAGTTCATCATCAGCAAGCCCTTATTATATGAAAAGTTAAAGGGACTTATCAAAGAAAAAGATGATGAAAAATATGAACAGAGAAAGGAAATCAAAATCACAGTTATCAACAACCACACCTAAAACAAAAGCAAACCAAGAGGACAGCTAGACCAGGAGCGGAACCACAGAAATGAAGAACACATGGAGGGTTAGCAACAGGGGAGTGGGAGGAGGAGAAGGGGGGAGAAGGTACAGAAAATAGCATAGACAGTAGGTAGAAAATAGATGGGGGGAGGGCAAAAATAGTAGGGGAAATATAGAATCTAAAGAACCTGAGACACATGGTCATAAAAAAAGGAGGGGAATGGTGGGGGAGGTGGTGTGCAGGGTAGAGGGGAATGAAGGGGGGAATAGAGCAACTGTAATGGTGTAATCAATAAAATATATTTTTAAAAATAGAAAATATATGAAGCAACAGGCCCTGGCTGGTGTGGCTAAGTGGACTGAGTGCCAACCTGCCAATCAAAGGGTCGCTAGTTCAATTCCCAAACAGGGCACATGCCTGGGTAGTGGGCCAGGTCCCCATTAGGGGGTGCTCGAGAGGCAACCACACACTGACGCTTCTCTCCATCTCTTTTCTCCCTCCCTTCCCCCTCTCTAAAAATAAATAAGAGAAATATGTATGTCAGTAATAATTCTATGAAATATTTTCAGTTTAAACTATAAAGAAGTAAAAGTGTAAGAAATCATCATTCTGGAAAAAACTTGACTTAAATAATTTTATTCAACTATGTAACGTTTGTGTAGTTGTTTTGCACTTCGGTAATTTTATGTAAGCAATAAATTCACTTATATATTATAAACACATAATAAATAGTAAATAAAACAATAGAAACATTTTTACTTACAATGATACCAAGAGAATGGACTTTTCATGCACGTGGAAAGAAAATAAAAAGAATGACAGTGCACAGGTAACCTTTAAGAAAAATGGGAAAAAAGAAAAAAATGAGATAAAACTTATAAAATATGATAGCAATTTAATTATGAATCTGAATAAAAATAACTTCAACTAAAGTTGAAAGTTTAAAGTTTAATGTATCTTCTATCTAGAAGGAAAATATATATACATTAAGATGCAAAATATTTTATTCAAATATAAAATCAACATATTTTTGAAAAAAATGATTACACTATACTTAACCATCTAAAATAAACTCACTGATACTGTAATCAATAAACAAAAGTACTAAATATTTCAGACACAATAATTATATCTTCATCCTCCCTTGGACTCTGACAATTTAAATTAAAAAGCATGAAGGATAAGAAGGTCAAAATCTGAAACTGGCAAAACAAATCCAATTCAATGTCTTTAAACCATGCATTTCAATAAAACATATTAAATGTTTTATAATAATTTCATTTACATAAATATTATTTCACTGATATGTGGAACATAAAACAAAAAGTAATAAGCTAACAAAACAAACTCATAGATAACAGACAACAGGATGGGAGTCACCAAAGGAGACAGGGGCTGGGCAAAGGGGGTCAAATATATGGTGAGGGAATGAAACTAGACTTTGGGTGGTGATCGTGCAAGAGAGTACACAAGTGTTGGATTACAATCTTCTACACCTGAGAATTATATAATGTTATTAATCAGTGTTACCCCAACAAATTTAATCTTAAAAGAAATAAAAAGAAAAAAGAGCCCTGGCTAGTATAGCTCAGTGGATTGAGCACGGATCTGTGAACCAAAAGGTCACTGGTTCGATTCCCAGTCAGGGCACATGCCTGGGTTGCAGGCCAGTTTACAGCAGGGGACGCATGCGAGGCAACTATACATTGACATGTCTCTCCCTCTCTCCTTCCCTTCCCCTCTAAAGATAAATAAATTTTTTAAAAAATGAAATATGCACTTCAATAAACTATAGTAATCATTTTTTATTTGAGGTTTTAAGTAAAAAATTACTTAGATCTATTTCCAGAAGTCAATACTCTGAATATTAGACATCTATCTCTATACACGTCCAATCTGGTTGTTCAAGCAAAAAACGTGGGTCATTCACTACCTTGTACCTGCTGCACATCCAACCCACCAGCACACCCTCTACACCACCTCCTAACACAGTACCCACCCACTTTTCTCCACTCCCTCTGCTGAGCACCCCCTCCTTCCTCTTGGGCTACTGCAGTAACCTCCTGATCAGGAACACTCTGCCTCCCTCCAGTCCATTCTCCACTCTGCCACCACATCAGATCACGTAAACTGTTTAAATTTCTTCAGCTACTTCACTTAGAATAAAATCCACACTCCTACATTATCTGGGCCCTGCCTTCCTCTCCCAGTCTATTACTGTCCCCCTCACTCACTCCACACCAGCCTTCACACCTGTGCCCTCACGCCTCCAACATGCCAAATGTGTTCCTGCCTTAGGAAAAGTTCTTTTTGTCAAGTCAGAGCCCAGATCTCCCTGTGACTGGCTCCTCCTGGTGGGCCATTGTGGTCTAGGCTCAATTGTCACATCCCTCGAAAGGCCTGCCCCTCCTCAGTCTACACTAGTGCCCCCTCACCAGAGCCCACCAGGATTCTTTTCACACAACACTGTTTCCCTCCTAGCCCTCATTACTCCCAGGTATTCTCTTGTTCGCACGCGCATTTTGTTTACTGTAATTCTGCCACTTGCATAAAAGGCCCCAGTTAAGAGAGCAGAAGTGTTAACTGCCATTCACTTACATGCCAGTACCTGGAAAAGGACTGAACACATTAGGCAGCCAGCACTCCATAAACACTACCTGAGTAAATTAAATGTAAATCATTTTGCTGCTATAAATAATTAGTATTCATACTATCAACTACCCCAATTATAGACTTACATTGAGATTGGAACTGAGGATAATATCATCTTCGTGGAAAGGAAAACACTTGAGTGAAAATGAGAAATGTTTTAAAGCTCTCAGAAGTATTCAATAAGAATTCAAAATATCACCAACAAAAACAGAATAACCAAACTCATTAATATGTCTTTTTGAGTTTTTTAAACACAATGGCTTGAATTAAAACATAGCAAATAGAATAAAATTAGGGAACTCAGAGAAAGAAAATGGTTTTTTTTCTGGCTTTTAATCCCTGAAAGTAAATCACCTCTGGCACTGCCACCGTTACTCAGACTCTGAAATTCCGTCCCATTCTCTTAGAAACACACCTTTATTTAACATGTTACTTGCCAGAAAAACAGCACGATCTTGAGTAAGCTTGCCTGTGTTTCAAGGGAGGCCTGTTGAAGACATCAGAGCATAACTGACCACACCCCTCCTGCTCTCCAAGTCCTGCAGAGTGTTAGCTGTAGATGACAGTGTACTCAGAGTTCACTCACAGAACGAAATAGCAGGAACTGTCCATAAAAAGTTAATCGGAAAGAGAAGAAGAACATGAAGCTACCTTTTTTACACTGCGGCACTCATGCACTTTTGAAAGATGTCACTGGTATGCTATGTTCTGGTTGCTTTTGGAATGCAATGTATGTATGTGCAGTCCCGGAACTGAGCCAAGTTAGGATTTCTAAAGTGTTGTCCCTTATAAAGCCCACTGACTTAATGTTTGCATAAGCCAAATTGACTTGACATATTAAAAGATATTTTTAAATGTCATTTTATGGACCAAGGCACGCAGGAACAAAATTGTTGATACCATGGGAATACAACCTGGAGCAATCTGTAAGCCCATTCAGAGGATCCCTAAAGTCCAGCATGTGGAACCAAAGCGTCTTCAAACTGGCACAAGTCATCTTCCTGAAACAGAAATCTGTCCCCTCTCCTGCTTAAAAATCTTTTTTTAGCTCTTCTTGCACACAAATCCAACTCCAACTTACTCAACCCAACATTCAAGCTCTTACATAATTTGATCCTTTTTTAAAATTTTTTATTTATTTATTTATCTTTAGAAGGGAAGGAGAGAAGGAGAGAGACATCAATGTATGGTTGCCTTTCGTGCATCCCCTGCTGGGAGTTGGCCTGCAGGGAACTGGCCTGCAACCCAGGCATGTGCCCTGACTGGGAATCGAACCACAGTCCTCTGGTTCGCAGGCCTGTGCTCAATCCACTGAGCTACGCCAGCCAGGGCTGATCCTTTTTTAAAAAGATTTTATTTATTTCGAAACTGGGGAACAGAGGGAGAGAAACACCAATATGTGAGAGATGCATCTATCAGTTCCCCCTTGCACACCCCCAACTGGGCACTTGGCCCACAACCCAGGCATGTGCCTGGGAATCGTACTGGCGGCCTTTTGGTTTGCAGGCTGGAATTCAATCCACTGAGCCACACCAGCCAGGGCATGGTTTTTCTGACATTTACCTCTCACTATATCCTGTCTTCAACACACATACACATACACATACACATCACACAAATTTCATTATTCATTAACTGTTCTAGAGCATTCCCTATCTTTTTTCATCATCTCTGTACCTTCACACTCTTCCTCCTGTCTTGAATTCTCTTTTGCTATATAACCTTCTATTCCAAATCTTGCCCAGCTTTCAAAATTTGGCTCCATTCCCACTTGCTCTAAAAGGCTGTCTAACATCTGCACCCAAGTAGTTAATATCCCCTTTTCCCACACAATCATGGCACCTAATCTGTACCAAACAGAACTTAATGCCATCTACTTTAGCACAAAATTATTTAAGCATACGTCTATCACACTGTTTCCTTCCTTCCTCATTGACTAATACCAAGCAGAACTTAAATAACTGTTGAACGAAACTGAAAGATTCTAATTGCTCAACCTCGTGCCCAACGCAGCACCTAAGTATGTCAGACACTCGGCAAATGTTCGTCAAATAAATGAATGTCCCAATCCAAGGAAGCTGTTCACGGCAAGAAAATAATTATTTTTAAAAGATCAGTTGCCGTAAGAATTAAGTATCTAAAGTAATACTTAAAAGAAACTCACCAGAGAAAATCTGAATGCTTTGGGACAGGGCTGGAGTGTTAATTTTATACATGCAGGAAGCAGGCTCAAAAACGTAAAGCAAAAGCTAAAAAATGAATTTAAAAATATTTGTTATCTTTGTAGAGTAAGGATCACATTACTAATCAACTTAAACTGCTTTCAAATTAAAGTGTATTTTATTTTTTAAATTTAAGACTAAATAACATTTAAATAAAATCCTTACAGTGAAACATGTACACTCTTTAATATATACATGATTATATAATACAAAACAAGACATTATAATTTTAAATGTTGCTTATGTTATTTTACTAGTTAGTATCATTTATAGAAAAGATACAAAGACAGCTAAACATCAATTATCAAACACTCAGAATAAGAAAATATAGCCAGGTAAAAAGAGACAATGCTATATTTGTAATGGAAACATTCATTAAATGTACTCATTAGAGAATCTCTCTGGCACTAGCCGAGGTTGCAGGTTGGATTCCTGGTCACAGCACACAGAACATGCCTGGGTTGCAGGCTCGGTTCCCAGTCGGGGCAATTCCAAGAGGCAACTGATCAATGTTTCTTTCTCACATCAATACTTCTCTCCTTGTTCTCCCTCCCTTCCCCTCTCCCTAAAATCAATAAGCCTGTCTTCAGGTGAGGAAATAAATAAATAAATAAGCAAGCAAGCAAGCAAACAATCTCTCTCTCTGGCCCTCATTTCACAAAGGCTGATTATCTCATTTTTAAGCCCATGGAAAATAAAAAATTAACAAGTTAGAAAGGGAGTGGGAAGCTGCTAGAACTTCTAGGGGTGGCTGCTGGGCACGGGGGCAAAGAACTCAATGAGCAGAGCCATCCGGAGCCATGAGGTACCGTGGCAATCAGCCCTTGAGAGCCCTGGGAAAAAGGACTGTAACACAACACAGTAGCGGATTTTCCTCTCGTGGTGGCTTCCTGGTGTGTCAACTCGTCTAAGCTGAACTAGAGTCCTTTTTACATGGGCTACAAGGGATATTCTTGAAAGAACTCAAGGACAGAGGAAGGCAGCACCCATTTTGTAGCACACACACACACTTAACCTTGCAAACTTAACCTTGGTGCTGCTGGGAGACTTTGCAGATCTAATAAAAGTCCCTCATCAGTTGATTTTTAGTTAATCTATAGAAAGATAGTCTAGGGTGTGCCTGACTCAATCAGCTGGAAACCCTTTAAAAGGACTTAGTCCTTCCCTAAACTCAGAGATTCTTAACAGCAGCTGGGTCTGAATCACACTCCTCCTTCCCCTTAAATATGCCTTCCTGAGGCCTTGTGGACTTCCAGTTTGCTTAGCCAGCCCCCGCAACTGTATAAGCTATTTCCTCACAGCAAATTCATACATGCGGGGACACACACACAGACCTCCTACTCACTCTCCTCCTCTAGTTGAACCCTGATTTGTACACCACTGAAAATCAGGACTCTTCCGCATAATGTGCAATCATGCTGAGCAATGCTCTGTTTAAGGAAGAGGCAAGTAGGTACAATCCAGGAAGATTTTCACATAAAGTATTTCAAATAAAAGAGTGGTGTGTATAGAGGAGTTGTATTACATTATGTGGAAAATTCCCTAATAATGCCAGGTAGGTAAGATATTACCATAACACTTTTAGAGAAAAGCATATAAAACACTACATACAAACTTTGTGTCTCTTACCTGAGTATTATCTGGGTGTGATGGGGCAAAATATCCTTGACCTTCAGAAAGACACTTAAGCTGCACCAGAGATTGGCTACTTTATCCTTAGAAGAAATGTCTTATTAGTTTCACATTCTCATATAATTGAAAGAAATATTAAACTCCACAAAGTACAACCCATAACCTCTAAATAAACTGTGTTCACAATTTTATAACTAAGTTGATTGAACTTTCCAAGTAAGGCATACATACACACACAGACCAGCATTTTTTATTTTTTTGCAATGGAAATTGATCTAAATCACTAGCCAACCATAATCTAGATGTTCCCAAGAAACACTTACTATTTTTCAAAGAACAGCATACTATCCCTAAATAATCCAGGTATTCATCTTTGGAAATTTTTCCAGAAATCTTTCATTTTCTTAATTTTTAAAACACATTATTATGTGACCCATTTTATCCCACATCTGAAATTATATAACTAATATAACTTCCTAGCTACTAGCAATGACAAGAGTTAATTGCTAATACACCAAGAAGTTTAAAGACATTAGCAGTTGTGCCAGGATCACTTTCAAAATTAAACTTGTAACTACAGCTCTCTGTTCGTGAAACCCGTCCTCCTCACAGCTGCTTGACTCACAGCTGTGCAGGCCTAACACGAAGAAAGTGGCTATCGCCGGACAGCTGTACCACCCTCCTTCCCTCGGTCAGATCAAAGAACATGCTCTTCAGATTCTGAGAGCAGCAAGTGAATGGAGGTGGCCAGCAACACCATCAAACAATTATGAGATACTCATTTTTATAATTAGCACGATAAGTGCCATTTTTGAAATGGAAGGCAAGGCAAATAACCAGAAAGCTCACATAGAGAATTAAACTCTGTATGTGTTAAGGTTAGAAAAATATCAAGTGAGGAGCACAATTTTCAAAGTGCAAATCACAGCTTTGCCACACACTAACTATTTGACCTCAGCTTTCCGGTATGTAAAGTGGGTACAGTAACTACCCTGGAGCCACTGTAAGGATCAAGTAAAATCACATGAGAGGTATCTGGCACCTAACGATGGTGATAATAACAGTGATTAGTTATGATCATCACCACCAGCAGCAGCAGCATTTTCAATGACATGTAAGTCACACATTCTTCCTTCACAACACCAGATGCTCTAGGTCTCTCAAACTGCTGGTTCCATTCTCTCACAGATCCGATTTACAGATTCAAAAACTAGAAAGATACATATACTTTTCTAATTCTTTTTAAAAGAAATGTTTATTCAAAAGCAAATTATCTATAAATATGCTGTCTCTGTCAGACTTTATTAAAAGACCTTTTTGTTTCAGAAAAATGATTTGTTTAATTTAATTACTAAATCTAAGTCATCAAATTATCCATGTAATAAAAGTTTAACAAGAGTGATTAAGCTAGCATTAAATGAAATGAAAGATTCTCATTAATAATTACTATGGGTGAAGGTTATATTTATGTATCTCATAAGGAATTATGAGAGCTATCAAAGGAAACATGATTATTAGTTTAATAAATAATTTCCTAAGACCAAAAAAAGAATATAAACCATTTTTTAATACATTTATTGATTTCAGAGAGAGAGGAAGGGGGAGAGAAAGAGACATCAATTAGTTTTTCCATTTATTTATGCATTTACTGGTTGCTTCATGTACGTGCCCTGACTGGGGATTGAACCCACAACCTTAGCATTTGGGATGATGTTCTAACCAACAGAGCTACCGAGCCAGGGCTGTAGCTGCAACTTCTCACACTGTCTTTCATTATGAACCCTATCTCATTAGAAAAAAATGTATAATTGAATTAGAGATCTCATGATGCCATAAATATTACCTACGCATGTAATGCCAGCTGAACGTGCCAGCTGAGCGAGAGATTCTAAACTGGATTAAATCGCTGGCAAGGAATGACTGCAAGAAGAGAGGGGCTAACGTTACTATTCCCTGTATGTCGCCTACAGGAAGTCCCAGAGGTCACAGGAACGGGAGCGGAAAGGGGTGAGCGGAGAGGTTTTCAACATGCCTCGAATAATCCACGATCAACTGGGAAGAGCCTCCTTAGAACCTGCAGGGTTTGTTCCTTTTCTGAAAAGAATGGCAGCCAGCAGAGAATGAAGGAAGCCACAACTGTACAAGCCAGCTTAATCAACAATACAAACCTAGAAGAGAAGCACAGGCAACTAGTAAGACAAGGAGAGGTTAACACTTCTGAGAAATCAGTCTCAATCTCACTAAATATAGTCAATGAAAATGCAGAATCATGATAAATCTATGCTACCGATATAGGTTTAAGATAGGAGTCCACTCAAATCAGAGTGAAGAAATTCAAAACCACTGAGATGTGCACTTCTCCAACAAAAAAACTATCACCATCCTAATTAACATTTAACTTAGGTGCCATTCCTATGCAGCCATGAAGAAAAACGTCAAATCAGGATGTATTTCTAATTAGAACATAATCTAACACGCTCTTAAATGGATGAAGTCCTTCAATACCTCTAGTAAATGTACATTGATCAAAATATTTTTCTAGTTAGAAAAATTTAACATAACAAAGCACATGACTTCATCTCTCTTCCCACTCACCCCTTAGCCAACACATTAATAAGAAATCACCAAAGGTAAAGCAAAAGACTACCTTCCTCCGGGTAAGTCTGCCACATAAATTCTCTGAAGTAATTGTTAAAATTCTGGTATTTAAAAGCCACTCACCCTTTTCCTTTCAGACCTTTTTTAAAACACTTGCCAAGTAAAAAGCAAAAAAATGGCAAGGAGTGGTAAAGTTCCATCTGTTTATAGTTGAGAGCTAAGCAAAATGCCAGTGATCCTAGCATGTCCCAGTGGCAAGAGACTCCAAGAACGCCCCACAAGGCAAAGCCAAGACTCACGGAGTTGTACCTGTTCATGGGTCAAGGAAATCGTCTCCATGATTAGAAGAGGCAGATCTTGCATTTTATAGAGTGTATTTTCTACACAACTTTAAAATACTATGTAATGAAAGCTATTTCTAAATAGAAATTCAAAGTATTTAAGTGGTAAACATTTGAAATGATAAAGAATGGCCTCAAATATATTAAATCTGTTTTAAGTATATTTTATTGGTTATGCTATTACAGTTTTTCCAATTTTTCCTTCTCCCCCCTCCACCCTGCACCCCCAAACCTGCAACATCCCTCCCCTTAGCTCATGTCCATGGGTTGTACACATAAGTCCTTTGAATTGTTTCCTATACCATTCTTAACCTCTCCCCATCCACTGTATACCTACCAACTACGCCTCATATTCCCTGTACCCTTCCCCCTCCCCACTGAAAACCCGCCATGTGATACCCATTTCTCTGATTCTGTTCCTGTTCTAATTATTTGTTTAGTTTTTGTTTTCATTGCTTTTTTCTTTTTTTGGTTCCATTGCTGATAGTTGTGAGTTTTTTGTCATTTTACTGTTTATAGTTTTTGATGTTCAATTCCCTAGATAAGCCCCTTTAACATTTCATATCATAAGGGCTTGGTGATGATGAACTCCTTTAACTTGACCTTACCCAGGAAGCACTTTATCTGCCCATCCATTCTAAATGACAGCTTTGCTAGACAGAGTAATCTTGGATGTAGGTCCTTGCCTTTCATGAACTCAAATACTCTTTCCAGTTCTTTCTTGCCTGTAAGATTTCTTCTGAGAAATTAGCTGATGGGCTTATAGGCATTCCTTTGTAGGTAACGGTCTCCTTTCCTCTTGCTACTCTTAAGATTCTCTCTTTATATTTAATCTTGGGTAACTTAATGATGATGCGCCTTGGTGTATTCCTTTTTGGGTCCAACTTCTTTGGGACTCTCTGAGCTTCCTGGGCTTTCTGAACTTCCTGGAAGTCTATTTCCTTTGCCAAATTGGGCAAGTTTTCCTTAATTATTTGTCCAAATAAGTTTTCAATTTCTTGCTCTTGTTCTTCTCCTTCTGGCACCCTTATAATTCAGATATTGGAACATTTAAAGTTGTCCCAGAGGTTCCTAAGCCTCTCTTCATTTCTTTAAATTCTTGTTTCTTCATTCTGTTCCAGTTGGATGTTTATCTCTTCCTTTTGTTCCAAATCATTGATTTGAGTCCTGGTTTCCTTCCTATCACTATTGGTTCCCTGAATATTTTGCTTTATTTCACTTTGGGTGGGCTTCATTTGTTCTTTCATTTTCAACCAAGCTCAATCAGTTCTGTGATCATCTTGATTACCAGGGTTTTGAATTCTCCATCAGATAGGGTGGCTATCTCCTCGTTGCTTAGCTCTCTCTGGAACTTTGTTCTGTTCTTTCATTTGGGCCCTATTTCGTTGTCTCGTGGCACCTGTTTAGCTGTAAGGTGGGGGGGTATTAGGTATTCATCGGGCATTGTGACCCTCTTTGCTGCTCTGTGGGGCTATGGCAGAGAGGGAATAGTGCAGCTCACTTGCTGGGCTCTAGCCCCACTTTCCAACGAGTGAGACTGGGAGTTTCTCCCACTGTAGCAACCCCCGCCATAGTCCACCATCAGCTCTGAGACTGCGTTTCCCACTAGGTCAGCCTCACCCATGCAGTCCAATGCCACCTCAGATTCTCCCCATCTGCCCGTCTGCCCTCATCTCACTCTTTACCAGTCTGGCTGGCCCGACTCTTTCTTTAACTCCTTGGTTGTCGAAGTTCCATGCAGTTTGATTTTCCGGCATTTCTGGTGGTTTATTGATTTCAGATTGGTTGTTATCTTCCCTTTGGTTGTGCAAGGAAGCAAAGGGTTTCGACCTACACCTCCATCTTGGCCGGAACTCTTTCAACAGGATCTGATGAAGCAGTCATAGCCATCTTGGTTCGCTGTCATCTCCCATTCATGGGGCACAACCTGGTTCAAGCCCCAGGTTCCAGACGGAGGTGGCCAGCCTGAAGATTTCAACCTGTGGAAGATTACTGGCTCCTTATAAAAGGAAGCAAGTCAGGAACCACCAAACAGAAAGATGCAGAGGGCAAGGCCAGGGCATGGAACTTCGATGGCCCCTTCAGGTGCACCATTGCAAAAACACCCCAGTCTGTTCACCTGCTTGGAAGCTCCTAACGCTACTGTTAAACAGAGTAACTGATTTGTGCAGATTTAAAAGGACTCTAAATAGTTAACACGTATCTTTGTTTCTGCTAGACTATTTCACAATTATTACTAAAGTAACATACCAAAATCTAGAGAATAAAATGATGCTTCAGAAGTTTTAGAAAACACAAAATTTACTGGTATCACTATAATTCCTCAATAATATGCATCAATATAATTAATATGTGCTTGATTATAAACTAATAACATTGTTATATTGAAACATCACAATTAAATTTTTAATTCAAAATAGTGAGCTAAACCCTAATGTTTACCTCTTCTTCCCTAGACCCCCTTAAAATTATTAGGAATTTTTAAAAGTATAAATTCACAGCCATAAAGAGAACTGGAAAATGGGTTACAACAGATCAAGATTTCAACCCATATCCAGAAGACAGAAAGTGGTAACAAATAAAACAGGATGGAAGAAGCCACAAGCACAGAAGCAGCTTAGACATAGACAAGCAAGGAACACACCTACCCTGCAAGCCCCTAGGGAACTCTGCAAACATCAAGTAGGTCAGAGGGTTTCAGTAATATTTTGAAAAGAAAACATGAGGATTAACGGAAAATCCCTAGATGAAGAAATCAAATCCCGCCTCACTCCTGTGCAAAGACAATCTGGCAGCCAAAACATTTACCACTTCCCATGCCCCACCCGCCCCAAGCAACAAAAGAAGGGCTACTTCTACAAAGAAACAGAATAAACCTCCTGGGACAGATAGTGGGGGAGTTAACAGTATCCTGCAAAGCCCTCCACACTCTGAAATTTAAGGATCCCAGAGCACACAGGCCAGCTCCCTGCCCACTTCACCTCCAATGGACCAATTAAAGAGCTCGCATGCAGCTTTTTCTGTCTGATTCTCAAATAACAATAGATACTTTAGGATCAAATATACACTGAAGGAAAAAAACTAAGACCAAAATGAAAAGGGAAAATATTGACCCTACATGATTCAGAAAATGCTGAGAAAAAAAAAGTAAACTGAAATTTAAGATATGCTTAACAAAACAAATTAAATTTAATAGAAGTGTTAGAGATACAGAAAAGATAATCTTCCAAACCATAAAAAGACAAAGAGATGCTGAAAATGGAGATTACAAAACCTAACACCTTATAAGCTCAAGAAAGAATGAAGTGAGAAAATTATCAAACAAATAAGAGAATTTCCCAGAACTGAGGAACACGAGTCTTCAACATGAATGACCCACAGAATGTCCAAAACAATTGTCAAAAACACCTAATGCCTAAATTGATTTATTTCAGAGCCCAAAATAAAAACAGTAATGACAACAGCAGCAGCAGTAACAACAGATAATAATAGCAATAAATACTTAACACAGTACTTAGTATTTTTAAAATGCTTTACAAATATTAATTCAATCCATTCTCAGAAAGCTTACAAAGTAATGGTTATTATTATGTCCATTTTACAAATGAGGAAAGTAAAGTACATCATGGTTGAAAAATGTGTCACCATAAACTGACATAATGCCCAAAAGCTTCAAGTTTGATTCAAGCCACAGAGGAGATTTACTGGAAAGTTCCAGTGAAAATGACTGACAATTGGTGAAGAGGAGTGCCTAGGACTTTTACATCGTTGCCAATGGTAGTGTTAATTAGTGTAGCAGCCTTCAAAACCATTTGGGAATATGTAAAATGAAGCATGCCACACCCTGTACCTCAGCAATTCCACTCATAAAAATATGTATGTGTCCAGAGACATTTACAAGAATATTCACAGCAGCATATTCATCACAGCCAAAACCTGGAGATAATCCAAATGCCTATACTAGGAGGAGAATTCTGTGTATTCTTGCAGTGGTCTATTATAAAGCAATGTAAGTGAACAAACTACAGCTGCGTACAACCACATGAATAACTCTCACAAACAAAATGATGAGCCCAAAACAACAAACACCAAGGAATATCTAGTGTGTTGTCTCTTTTATACAAAGTCACAAAGGAGAGGGAACTAAGCTAGAATATTAGTACTCGGCCACATTTGGGAAAGGAGGAGACAGAGTGCCCAGGAGGTGTGCAGGTGTGGCGTAGGGTTCTGGCAGCACGCTGGTTTTTGATGTAGGTTAGTTTGGCAATCCACTACTCTGCACATTTACCTTTAGTGCACTTTTCTGTATTGCTGTTATATATCTAAGTAAATATAGCTTTAAATATCTTGTAAACAACCTTTTTTCTTTTCTTTATATCAGTATTTTGTAACCAATAACCCTGATCCTACAATGCCAAAAAAAAAAACCAACAAAAAACCTCAATGAGGAAGGCAGACAGATTAAAAAATATGATAAAAACAACTACAGATTTGACTATCTTTTGCAAGTTGTTGACAGACACACATATCAATTTTATTATAACTAAAACAGATTGGCATCAAAAGGAAAAACTAATAGTTAAGCAATCATGTAGCTGTGAATTATGTCTTTTGCAGGGATAGACAGTAACATTTAATACCCTAGAAGATAAATTGTAGAGCCGGGTACAGATTTTTACCAACTTTTCTCCAAGATTTGTTTACTTGTATGTTCCTTATCTTAGTTATCAAAATCACACATCAAATCCACATAGTAAATTTTAATCATTCGGTTTATTTCCTGAAGCTTCCAGCTACAACTGTTACAGAAACATGTTGTTTTAAAACTGAGAAAACGATCATATCGTTTTTCCTCTGCCAATGTCAGGTAACGGCTCCGAAAGATAGGAGGCACGTCACACCCTTTTCAAATCCCAAGAGTGTAAGCACACTTGGCCCTTTTTCTCCCACTCTCCAGAAAAGCTAATTAATTACCAAGACAAACCGGTGTGAAAAAGCAATTCTACTTTTAACAAATCTTTATTTTACCATTTAAATAAAAGCTTCATGAAGAGATCCCTATATATCACTATGAAAACAGTTTATATAAGCAAGTCCCTAATAGATATCAAAGAATGACAACATCACACAAATTGAGCCTAGATTTCATAATGTGCATGCATCTGACTTAATTTCTAAATTAGTAAAGGATACTGAAAATGTCCATAGTCAATAAGAATAAGGCCTGGATACAGCAATATGCATAATACATTAGCAACCTGTGAAGAAAAAAAACTGTGGATTAGGAGAGTAACCTGTTACCTGAATCAAACAGGGCAAAAGTGTAGTTTCATTTAACACAGTAGCAAATACTACCCCTCTTACTTTCTAGTTATAAAAAATTTCATTTTTATATAAACAACTCTAAACACTACAGTTTTCATGGAGGTGATACTTCACAGACAGGATACCTCAGTAAACAGGAAAAAATCACTAAAAGGTATTTGTCAGAGAAAGCACGTTTAGATACACAGATCAGAGATGTTCATCTAATGACTATCCCATATAAAATCACCAAAGGGAGCGCTGGTTACTGTAATCCTGAGACAATGTACCAGCTTTTTACGTGCCTGTCAGTGTGGTCATTCTCACACGTGACTTAAACCCAGACTCAAGCCCAGAGCTCCCGTTAAGTGACACATTCAACATGCTGTGCAATCCACCAGTAAACAACTTCTAGAATTCGGTGCATCTCACTACTACAGTTGGGCATTAAAATAATTAAGGTAAGTTGATGTTTTCTAAATGAAAATTAATTAACAGAGATAAACAATTCCCTATTAGTATTTATTCCCAAAAGCATAGCTTTCTTAAGCTCCATACTAAATAGTTAAACTAATAAAAGATTTTGGATATGAAATATCAGGTTGTTTTAAAACTTACCTTTTTCTTACTCGACATTTCTTTTAAACAACAACAGTACAGAATCACTGCAGGTATGTAAATCAGCAAGTCAGCAATTAACACTGAAAAAAACAAGGAAATGATTTTAATTATGAGGCCATCAGGATCTATACACAACAATGTATTAACTGTCTCCCTCCCTCCAACTGAGTGAGAATTCTGTTAACAAAAGGTTCCCACCCACTCTGGACCAGTCCTTTACATGGGAGTCCTCTCTATTCCCTTCACCTCTGCCAAATTTCTACTGATATGGTATTACAGTCTCTTTCCTTAATTTTCTCTAACAAATTCTCTAATTAAATCAATTAGCTGTATCCAAAAGCAATTCTTTGTTCTGACTTGGTTTTAACAATTAAGATTACTGAAAGTTGCCCTGGCTGGTGTAGCTCAGTGGATTGAGCGTGGGCCTGCAAACTAAGGGATCAAGGTTTGATTCCCAGTCAGGGCACATGCCTGGGTTGCAGGCCAAGTCCCAGCGGGGGACACACCAGAGGCAACCATACATTGATATCTCTCTCCCCCTCTCCTTCCCTTCCCCTCTAAAGATAAATGAATAAAATCTTTAAAAAAAAAATTACTGAAAGCAAAGGTAGATAACATTTTTTAAAATATTTGATTTATTTATGTTTAGAGAGAAGGGAAGGGAAGGAGAAAGAGCAGGAGAGAAACATCAATGTGTGGTTGCCTTTCATGTGTCCCCTACTGGGGACCTGGCCTGCAACCCAGGCATGTGCCCTGGCTGGGAATCAAACCCATTTTTTAAAATATCTGTATATTCCAAATTTTCCAGTGTGAATACCTCAAATGCAGTGATTGATACACAGGTATCTTTTTTTAAATATTACTTAAAAGTACATAAACTTTTACTAATTAATATATATAAATAACTTGAGAAACCCAGGTGAGGGGGAAACTTAAGAAATGTTTTTAGCCTTGGCTAAAACAGCCTTGGCTAAAATGATGCAAAAGCAGTTGTCACTTAGAAGTGTGGGAATTTGGCCCTGGCTGGTGTAGCTCAGTGGATTGAGCGCAGGCCTGCGAACTACACGATCGAGGTTCGATTCCCAGTCAGGGCACATGCCTGGGTTACAGGCCAGTTCCCGGCAGGGGACTCATGAGAGGCAACCATACATTGATATTTCTCTCCTTCCCTTCCCCTCTAAAGATAAATAAATAAATAAAATCTAAAAAAAAAATAATAAAGGACCAGATAGTAAACATTTTTAAAAATGCTTTTACAAAAAAAAATCCCTCATAATTCTAAATGCCAATCCCTTTACACCAAAGAAAAACAAATAATGTTCATTAATTTCTTTAATAGTACAACACAGCTATCCAGAGAGCCTATTTTTTTCTTGTACCACACAAAATGCAATGTCCTGAACAAGGTAAATGACAGAAAACTGTCAGTGTTAGTGGCATGTGATCTACTTTCTGCCCCAGATGCCACATTTCAGATGACACTGGCAACCGAAACATATTCCAAGGAGCACAACCAGAGGCCTCAAAACCATAATCACATTAAACAAACTGGTCACCTAGGAGATAACTCAAGTATCTCAGAATGTCTAACGTGGGGAAAAGGTGACTTCAAAAGTCTTCAGGTATTAAGTATACACATAACAGATCAGACTTGTTCTATGTAGCCCAAGGAAACAGAACCTAAAATCACTAGTGGAGGATCAATATAAGAAGGAAATTTTTAATGACTGAGGCTCTCTGAAAATAAAATAGTCCCTAAAGATTGTGAGTTCCTGCCCTGGCCAGGTAGCTCAGTTGGTCAGAATGTCGACCCAATATGCCAATGTTGTGGGTTCCATCTCCAGTCAGGGCACATGCAAGAAACAACCAATGAATGCATAAATGAGTGAAACAACAGATCAGTTTGTTTCTCTCTCTAATCACCCCCCAAAATCTATAAATTTATTTAAAAAGATGGTGAGGTCTCTGCAGACACAAGGGAGAACCAAAAAAAACCCCCAAAAACTAGAATTATTTTCTGGAGGGAGAGCACCTTGTAGTACAGGCTTCCCCTGCTAGGTGAGTGTTCTAGGAACCCACCTGTATCAATGTACCAACCAACACTGTTGTGAGAGGTTGCTTTGGGCTTCAGTGAATTTTTTTTGAAGACTTGCAATGTGTTTGCCCATTTCAAGATGGGTGAGTTATGGGTGCACCTGCCCACACCACAAACAAAAACAGCAGGACCCTTGTGCCCCTCATTCACTCAATTTTTCCCCAAATGACTTTTTGTTTCCCCAGATTTAAAAATGGCAGAAGCACTAAGAGGCATCAAAATCAACAAGTCTAAAAACTGTTTTGAGCAGTAGAAAAAACTTCTCAATAGGAGTTTTGCATCAAATGGAGAGTATTTTGAAGTTGACTTAAGGTTAAAGATGTAAGAATAAATACACTATTTTTTATAAATAAATTCCAATTTGGGGGAGCCCCCCCATATAGGTATTGGTTGAAAAGCTACGTAATCCTGTGGTGAGCATGCAATTCAGACAGGATGAAAGCACTGTGGGGAAAGGGAATGGTGTGGGGGAGGGGAAGACAGGCAAGGCATTTTCTCTAGCGCCTGAGATTCCACACCTGGATGAATAACAAAGAGAACAAACTACTAAATTTAGGCCAATTAAGGAAAAGTTCCAGGCTAGCAATAAAGTCTAAATCATGTAAAGCTCTTAAACCTATTACCTTCAACTCTTAGAACAAACACAGTAAATTCTCCATAAACATTTGGTAAATGAATTATTTAATTTAGCAACAAGGTATAGCAACACAATTAATGAGATACAACTGTAAAGTTTACTTTAAGAAAAAGACTAAAGGGCCCTGTCTGGTGTGGCTCAGTGGACTGAGCAGGGGCTGCAAACCAAAGGGTTGCTGGCTCAAATCCCAGTCATGGCACATGCCTGGGTTGCAGGCTAGGTCCCCAGTGGGAAGCAGGCAAGAGGCAACTATACACTGATGTTTCTTTCCCTTTCTTTCTCCTTCTCTTCCCCTGTGTCTAAAAATAAATAAATAAAAATTTTAAAAGAAGAAAAGAGAAAAAGACTAAATGGATTTGGAATTAGGAGATTAAGCAACAGCCTAAACAAGTAAAACTTCAATTTATAGCTATCTCACCTCAAATAAGCTATTCATCTCATTTACCTGTGCTTCAGTTTCTTCACCTTAAAATAAAGATAGTAATAGTATTTACCCCTTTGAGTGCTCAAATTATTAAATGGGATAATAAATGTAAACTACCCAGAATTATTCATTTCTACCTTTTCCTCTTTTAGTTTACAAATACAATCTACACATATATGTATATTATCATTGTATAGTCTTAAATAAGTAGGAACAACAATAAAACCTTTTACCAAAAGGTTCAAAAAAATTTTTAATCAAATTTTGCACTCAACACCTATTGTTCTTTTACCTGTTGCACGCATGAAGAGCTTGTGCGCCTGACTCTCATATCCACGTGAGGTGTGGAGAGCAATCCAGTCTGGATTTATCATCTTTGCCCTGAAAAATCAAAGCGTATACACATGCACTCACTAAATTCCCCATCACTTTTAGCAACCTGGACACCTGAGGACATAAGAGTCTATTTTGAGAAGTGGCCCCTGCTCCTATAAAGCAACAGAGTCAAGGCCGACACTTCAGTCCTTTTATTTAATCATGTGAAGCTGACTCAAGCTATACAACAGTCTGCCCTGCTCCCTTCCAACGAAACCCTGTAATAACATGTTACTAAGAACCCCATCTCTCCAATTCTTCCAGTGTAAAAACAATCCGACGTGTCCCATTTCACTTATTAAACACATATAATTTATAATATTTTCAGTTAGTGTAACAATCAGCTATAATAAATAGCTATTGATCATAAATCATTGCATAAAACTAAACATAAGTGTTACAGATAAAATAAGTTTCAATCATATTATGTTACCCTGAACACTGCAAAATATAACTGATTATCATGTAGTCTGACAATCTGTTTTCAGCCCAAGAAGCTAACTTTTACAAAATATGAAACAGTAAAACGAATGAGCTCGGAAGACACCGTGAAGTTCCTCACATGCCTGCTTGCACACCTCGAGTCTGAAACGAAACAGCACCGCAGAGCAGAGCTGCTTCTGCAGCAAAGCGGGGTTCCTAATCATCTGTAAGCGACTCGTTTCTGTAAATGAAGGGACTGCAATCCCGATCTTAAATCACTAGTGAAACACTAGAGTAATTCCAGTTTCTAACTTTACAGGTCAGTCAGAATGCCACTTGGACCCATATTTTTTATTTACCTTGGGGCATTCCAGAAAAAAAGCATTCCCACACACAACTAACCATAGTAGTATACTTCTTAGTCATCCATGCATAACTGGTAACAACTCCACTAGATTTTCATCTTTCTTTTTATTATTATTTTTATTATTTTAATCCTTACCCGATGATATGTTTATCGATTTGAGAGAGAGGAAGAGAGACAGAAACTTCGATGTGAGAGAGAAACATGGCTCCCCTCCCTCCCTCATGCACCCCAGCCAGGATCACACCGGCAACCTAGGTAGGTGCCCTGAGCAGGAGTCAAGGCACAACCTCTTGGCTTACAGGGTGACACTTCAACCAGCTGAGCCACCTGGCCGGGGCTAGATTTTTCCCCTTCCTTTCTAGTCTCTCCTCCAAAGGAATTATGCAAATATTCAAACTCTGATAGTTAAGTTTTTTACAACCCAATCGTAAATGTACAGTGCTTTACAAACCATAATACAATGGCAGCTACAATCTCTCCACTATCCAACAAAGCCAGGTCACACTGTTCCTTACTGTATCTGCCAAGGACATAGTTACATTAAGGAAGATAAACTTACACATATGCACACAAAAGACTGTGATAAGCTGTAAGAGGTGGATAATCCAATCCCCAGTACAGTAAATTGTTATCACTGCTGTTAAAATACCTGGGGGAGAAAAAAAAGAGAAAACATGATTCCATTAATCAATATTCAGGACATAGACTTATATCTAACATCTCATTTAATTTAATTTAAATGAAAAGATATGTTAGATGAGTTTAAAATTTCAACTGAACTTTCTTGTCTTTTCCCCTTCTAAAAATGTTTGTGAACTCATAATTAAAAGTTGTTATTGAGTACAATAACTAAATAATTTATTGCCTAAACCAGCATACTCCTGAGAGTAAAAGAGGAAGCCATCAATAATTAAACCGTAACAATAGACACAAACCAGGACTGTCCTAACACTCAACTATTACTAGATTTAACCAATGACTAACACTTGTATAAAAGAAAATATGCAACAACAAAAAACAAATTGCTTCTTATAGTCTAACAAAAGAAACAATATAAAATCACAACATTAAAAAGTAAAAAATGAGTATCAAAGAACACAAAGATTTCATTTATGGAAAGAGAAATACTTCATGAACCAGGTAGAAGACTTTGAAAAGAAGTCAACCAACACAGAATGAGAGGCTATGTTTTGCCAGATTCTGTGAATTAAGGAAGAGAACTAGGTCAAATGTTCATAAACTAATGTGTTCCTCCAGATGGCCAGAATGGAAAGAAACTATATACAATTACTTTGACTCAAGAAATAAAAAATGAAATTTACATAGAATGGATTTTTTAATTATATCCGTTATAACTAGTCAGCTTCTTCTATCCAATTTATTTTCTCAGTCATAAGAATTTACAATTTTGGAGATGAAACTATATAACTCACATAAAACCATCGTTCATAATAAGCCTGTTTCAAATGGGTAACAATTTCTCAGCATCACAATCTCTTACTTTGGGATTAAGAAAACTTTTAAAATTAGCATTCATCATGATTCTAAGTCTGTTAATGTTCATTTTATTAATGTCAGTCACATAAGATGTAGGTTTAAATGGAGGGAACTGGTATTAACAGAATGATCAAAGTAGGCTAGACAGGAGAGATCTGGGCACAGGGTACTAAGAATGGCACTATCTGGTGGCGGGTGACCACTGCGGCAGCAACGGCCACGTGCATAAATAACCCTGGATCCTATACCTGGCTGAGACCTGAAGCCAAGAGGAAGTGAATCCAAGAACCTCCGTGTTCATTGGAGTCCCTTTGCACAGCTTGAATCTGGGAAACTGGGCCAGCCAACGGTGGCAACCAGAGGGCCCACCCCTCTAAACGGGGTTGCCAGATGACAGGCACCAATTATGTTCTTTCCAAAGTCATGATACTACAGGGCACATCAGCATAAAGTTTTATTATACATAACTCATTGAGAGAGCTGCCAAAGGACTGAATGAAACATGTAAAGCTGTTAAGTCACTCCCTGCCACAAAGTAAGTGCAAAATAGTAGTTCTGATGGTTTGTCTCAAAACTATTGGATGTAGATAGCCATAGAAAACCATCAAAAAATTCCAGAATTAAATTTTGATCACTACAATTTGATTTGGTTTCCAGCTTCTTATAAGGCAAAAGCTAGTTTTCATTTACTTAATCCTTGAGATCCACTGGAAATAACTATAAAAGAGGTGCTGACAGTAGGCTGTAAGCACACCAGGATATACACTAACAAACAGTATATGCTAACAGGTAACTGGTTGGACTGGGAAGAAAGGATAGGGTTAACAGCTATGCTCCCCATTCTTACAGAAATGTATAAATAAGAAAAGAGAAATGATTGAAAAAGATACTTAAAAGTGTTCAATGAAAGCTTCAAAATCTACCAGGGGAAACAAAGTAACTAGTAGCAATATAAAAATATTATGAATGTACTAATAACCTGAACAGTGATGCTCACTGATTAAATCAGTGTCTGGGGATCTGACCAAACCAGTCGACAGAACAATATGAAGAGTTTGTACAGACAGTCTCTAATAAAATAATCTACCAGGCATTCAATAAGGTCAATAAATAATGTCCTCAATTATTACCAGAACATGTGCAATAAAAATGATACAAGCATGAATTTCTGTGACAATATAACCACCGCTAACATTTATTGAGAGCTCATTACATTGCAAGCACTGGTCTGAGTGCTTTACATGTATTGTTTTGTTCAGTCCTCACAATCACCCAGTGAAATATGCGTTCCATTATTTCCATTCTACAAGTGATAAAACTGTAGCAGAGAAAGTTAAATAATTGCCAGAGGTCACACTGCTTGTACATAAATAGCAGAGCCAGGATCTGGTCTGACTGTAGCACCTACAGTCTTCATCCCTCAGCTGCTCCATTTCTACCCTTCATCCGTCTCTAACAGAGAAACTTGGCGAAACCTCCAGAGGAAATATTTTTAGCCCATAAACTTCCACTGTTTATGTCCAGAAGAGTTTCTAAGGCACAGGGCATTCCATCATCAAAGTTCTAGTTCAGCTGGAACTCAGTTTTACTCCAGCTGGTACCTGAGTAAACAGGTAACTTTCAGGGGTATGACATTCAAAATGGGCCTGCAGTGTGCAAGGGAATACATGTGACATCCGTCCACTGGGAGATGAGGGCACTTGAGATGGAAAAAGCAGTAGCATTGTTTTCCTTTTAAATAGCTTCAAATAATCTATTTTAATTGACTGTGATAAACGAGAAAACCAAGTTAAAGTTGTTCATACCACTGGTTGACTGGTAAATTAAAAGTAATTTCTTGCCAGTGTCTCTGAGCTTCATAATCACCAAACATAGGGGGTTTTCCAGCACCTAAGGTGAAAAGAAAAAAGAGCAAAACAACAATATACTCTAGTATATCAAATTTTTATTTCCTTGTGAAAATGTTCTAAATTACAGAGGTAGCATAGGTAAAGGAAAAGAACACAGAAGTTTTCTAAAAACCTACGTCCTTTTTAAATTCAAAAGATTTAAGTTGCTGATTATCCACTACTGAATGTGCGACCTTGAGAAATTTGTGATGGTAGGTAGGCCAGTTAATTTTGCCACAGCTACTTTGCCTGTATATTGGTTCTTGCCCCAAAACATCTTTAAGTTACTGTCTGCAGTGAAATTCCAAGCCTCTGTTCATGCTGCCTACTCCCTATTCACACATCTCTTCTATAAATTCATATCCAACCACAAAAAGCATCCTAAATTCCAAATTCTCCTTACAAATTAAAAACATATTGATCACTAATACTGACTTCTCAAAACACTTATATTTTCAGTCTTGTGTATTTTGTCACATGACTATCCTATTTAGTTTATAGGGTTTTCCAGAGCTTGAAGGAAACATATTGCTAGGCAGATAGTACATACTTTCATTAAAAACTTCCTTAATCAACAGAACAGGCATGGGAGGAGGAAAAACATACATTTTTTAAAGGTGAAATAATCCTCCATTGAATTAATTATTTTTTTGTATGTGTAGTTTATAGGTGCGTGTGTGTTCCTGTTTTTAGAACTATGGCCATTGTGTATAGGGGAAAGAAATTGATTTTTATTTTTTGTTTGTTTTGTTTTTATTGGTTTATTTTGGGTCCACTGGAATAATAAAAGTCAGAGAGGACCTTAAATAACTTCTATACTTGAAAAAATCCGGCTTTCTAGATTTTCTGAAATTGCTCTAGACTGTGGTAAAAATGTGGAAGAATTTATTACCATTTTCTCACAAATAGAAGAATGGATAATGACTCTCTTTAGGGTTGAGAAACAAGTTTCTATCCAGAGTCTGACCTACTTCAATAAATTCACCTACACTGGCTATGAAATCAGTAGTTAAGTTTTTAAAACTACTCAAGTGCCCTTAAAGCAACCCAGAAGGACAACCCGACAGTGCCCATGGGAGCTCCACTTGGGAAGGGCAAATAGAACTCCTTCCACTGCGATTAATTCTACAATTTATTTACATGGGACGCAGAATTGCGTAAACACATTAATGTATTTACAAAGCTTCAATTTTATCTCATTCTCAGGAAGATGGGTTTAAGCACTACTTGAATATTCATTTTGTTAACTGCTAAATTATTCAAAATTTTGTTAGAATTAAAAAAAAAAACAAGTAGTTCCTTTGAAAACAATACACACTCCTTGCCTTTACATTGAAATTTTAAACATTCTAAGAGAGGAAAAACTGGCTAAATTTTTCCAGAATAAAAATTCCCCTTTCACATGTTCCTGGTGAGTAAGAAGAAACATTACAGCCCTGGCTATGATGGCTCAGTGGACTGAGCTCCAGCCTGTGAACAGAAAGGTCACTGGTTTGATTACCAGTCAGGGCACATGCCTGGGTTTTGAGCCAGGTCCCCAGGTGGGGGCATGCAAGAGGCAAGAGATCGATGTTTCTTACTCTCTCTCCCTTCCCCTCTCTCTAAAAATAAGTCAAGTCTTTTTAAAAAAGAAGAAACATTACAAATGGCAATAGGTAAGCTGAGAGAAATTAACCAACTAAACAGAACACAGACACACTTTAACAATAATTAACAATAATTTTGCAAAAAAAAGATTTCCCATGACTTTCTCCTCCTGAACAGCCAATAGAGCTTTGGAGGATGGGATAAAAAGGTTATTAAAATTGGTTCAAGTGTTGCTATTTGCTCTAAAATCATTAATAACACTTTGGATCAAGTATAGAGGAATTGTGAATCTCTGCAAGATAAGATAAGCAATCAATACTAAAATCAGAATTTGTCTCTTCCCATGGCTTGTTTAAAAGCAACAAGCAATATTTATTCAGTATATTTCAGTCTATAAAAACTAACTATATAAGTAGGGTGCATATTTATACCCCTTACATGTACATAAATGTATGTTTCAAAAATGCACCAAAAGGTTGTGGGTTCAATTCCCAGTAAGGGCACATACTTAGGTTGTGGGTTTGATCCCTATTCTGGGCATGTATGGGAGGCAACTGATTGATGTTTCTCCTTCACATCAATGTTTCTCTCTCTCCCCACCTCTCTCTCTCAAAAAAAAAAAATCAGTAAGTTGTTTTCTTTTTAAATTTTAAAGCAAACTAGAATAAGCATGGCAAAAACAAAGTATAACCCCACAAAAGTATTATATTTAATAAAGGGAAAAAATTTTAGTGGAATCACAGATGTTATACCTATTCATTAATTCTCTCAGCCTCCATGACACAGAAGTTCTTCACATGTAAATGCTAAGTCACTACCAACAAAAGATGCCTATCAATGTTCTACTAACGTATAAGAGCTATACTTCTCTTATACAGTAATCCAAAAATAATCTTGTGTTGACTTTCTTATAGGGCAATTTAGGAGCATAGATACGAAAATGTAGCAATATACTTTAAAAAGAAAAAAAAGGTAAACTTGGTTTTCCCTGATATCCAAAAGTAGAGCATTCCTATGAACAGTTTCATAAACTGAAATGGCATAAAGCAAATAGTATCTCCCACCTTCCAAAAGTTCATGTTACCCTATTTTTACAAAAGACCTACATTAGTACAGTAAACAGGGTAAACAGCTTTTTTTGTAAAAGTAAAAATCTTCACATTTCTTTCAAATAGCAAAAACAGCAAAGAGCAAATAACAAAAAGTAATGTACAAATAGGGTTATTTTAGGAATGCAAGGTTGGTTCAATGCTACAAAGAACAAAAATATACTCAATCATAAATTAAAGGCACCCATTAATATTAGGAACAAGATAAAGATGCCTGGATCACTACTTCTTTTTTTTTAAATATTTTATTTATTTATCTTTAGAGGGGAAGGGAAGGAGAGAGGAAGGAAACATCAATGTATGGTTGCTTCTCGTGCATCCCCTGCAGAGAACTGGCCCCTGCCAGAAACTGGCCTGCAACTCATGCATGTGCCCTGACTGGGAATCGAACCGCAACAGTCTGGTTCGCAGGCCCGTGCTCAATCCACTGAGCTACACCAGCCAGGGCTTGAATCACTACTTCTATTCAAAACAGTAATAAGGTACTAACAATAAAAAAAATTAAGAAAAGAAATTAAAAATATAAGTAGTAGAAAATAAGAAATAAAACTGTCACATTTGCCCTGGCTGGTGTAGCTCAGTGGGGTGGGCATCTCCTACAAACTGAAAGGTCACCAGCTCAATCCCCAGTCAGGGCACATGTCAGGGTTGCAGGCCAGGTCCCCAGTGAGGGCTATGTGAGAGGCAACCACATATTGTTGTTTCTCTCCCCCTCTTTCTCCCTCCCTTCCCCTCTGTCTAAAGATAAATTTTAAAAACTTTTTTTTAAACAAATAAACAAAAACTACCCAAAGGAGTACTTACCAATCTTTTAAACAGTAAAAATGTGTTACCTGAATAAGAATTGAGAGAAACTGTCCACCGTACTGTCAGTCCTATTAAGACCACAGTTGTCATTAAGTACCATTTCTCCATGTTTCTTCAAACAGTGAGGAAAAACCGGGGCCAGAGCCAGGATACTTTTAACATGCAGTCAGTCACTTGTTTTCTTAATCACAGTATGTTGCCAATTCTTTGGAATTAGGATTTTAGGAAGTGATGCTCCGCTTCCAAAGAGTTAAACAGTAATTTTTTTATATCTATGAAGAAGTAGCCTGCAGGTGGAAAGAATAAAAGGATATCAAGTTTAGCTGAGCATAGTACTTCTAACAACAAACCCATCAAGCCAAGTAGAAAGATGGAGAATTGGTGGGCCCTGGGGACAGGGGGTGGTTTCGATTCCCTTACTCCTTAGTCCTCAATAGACAGCTCTCCCTGTTAAATGGGACTCAATGTATCTAAAGATGGGGGAAGGATCTGCTCTTACAAGCGAGTATTTCCGAGTGTAGAAAAAGAAGAGAGATATGTAGATATTAGATCATTCAGTTCTATCCAGAACATGCTCACCTTATTTTTACTACAGGTAAAAATAAGACCAGAAAGGTAAACAAAGGGGTGATTTATCTTTGAAACAGGAATAAAGAGAAATTTTATTTTTCTATTTACTCGAGAAAGTCTTCCACTGAAGTAATTTATGTAGTTCAATTTTTTACTTCTTTTCTTCCAAAATATACCTGCACTAACTACACCAACTTTCCGTCTTGGAGAATAAATCTTTGCAAGAATCAGTAAGAATAGCCCCAACTCTTGAAAAAAAAAGCAGTAAATACAATTTCCTACATATTTCTTTTTCTTTTTCTCACTTTTTCCCATGGGGATATTAAAATTAGAAAGCTTTGAAAAGTTGTGGGCAAATGCACCTAGATCATTGAAATGTTTTCTCCTATGTTCAAACTGATTTTCAAAACCCATTCCAGTTCCCTGAGAAAAGTTGGAACGAATTCCTTTTGCCTGTAAAAATCCTGGCCCTTCTTCAGAGTTCAGTTTAAGTTCAATGTCCTGAGTGAAGACTTCCCTGATCACTCCCAAAGCCTTCTCCCCACTTCTCAACATCTCCACTCAACACGTCTATATCATTTGCAGTGAAAAGAATACTTCCAATCCATAAACTAGGATCTAAAAACAAAAACAAACAAACAAACAAAAAACTATGGGGCCATTTTAACCACAGGATATAGTTTTAAAATATATTTTAAAAATACAATTAAACAAATCAACAGAAAATTTTGGGAAGATTGGCATATTCCATCAATAGATGGGCAAAAATTACTTTGTTACTCTAGAACTAATGAAGTCTAGCATCTCAATCAGGTAGAATGATACAAAGCGTTTAGTAAACTATGTAACTGTATTATTCATATTTGGGTTATATAAATCTCCTCTTTCTCTCCTTCTACTACATCCATTTTTTATCATTTTACTGTTCACTAGAACTTTTATCACAGAGACAAAATAAGAGAAAAAATCAAAATTAAATCAGTTTTTGATGTTGATTCTGGGTTTGACAAGGTTATATATCACTACAAGCTATTCAAATTCTCTTTTAGTCTAACTCAAAAAATCATTTTTATCAACATTCTCCACTATATACTTCAAAATTGCAATACAACACTCTACCTTTTGCTTTGATGTCACATTTAAAATTGACTTTACAAACGTTGATTCCTGGATTTAAACATACAGCTTAACAAATATTCTGTCTTGGAAATTTAAATCACTAATATATCAGACCAATTTAAATCAATTATCCACAGCCCCAGGTAATCATATTTAAGTACTTCCCCATGAACCAATAAACTACCAATAACACTTAATAATCACAATGAACTTAAAGAACATAATGCTTAACTAATATCATGCTGATCAAGTTTGTTAATCAAACAATGATGGAAGGGATAGCTAACTGATGTATGAAAGAATCATAACCAAAGAGATATGAACAACATCTATGATGAACCAAATCTAACTCCAGAAATCATGGCAGGGATAAATTAAAATAAATTCAAAAGTCCTGACTTCCAGCCAAGATGGAGGCGTTAGCAGACACGCTGTGCCTCCTCGAACAACGAAAATAAGGGCAACAACAATTCAGAAACAAAGTAACAACCAAAACTAAAAGAAAATTGAACTGTATGGAAGTCTGACGACTGAGGAGTTAAAGTAAGACACCTTCATCCAGACGGGTAAGCGGGGCGGAGTCGGGTGGCTGAGCAGAGAGAGGTCTCGGCACAGGAAGTGGTGACACCAGGCGCAAGGCACCCTGGGTGCACAAGGCGGCACTGGGCAGACTCTGGGCACCCAGGTGGCGGCTGGCAGACCCCAGGCGTGGGGTGGCGACGGGCAGACCCAGCAAGGCAGCGATTGAGAAGCAGGCACAGTGCACAAGGTGGCTGGCTGACCGGGCAGCAGTCCCACATTCGCCAGCATATAACTGGGGAGCGAGACAGATGGCGCAACCCAGGGTCCTAGCGCCGGGAAATGAAGCCTCAAAACACCGATTGAAAACACTTGTGGGGGTTGAGGCACATGGAGAGACTCCCACCCTCACAGGAAAATTTGTTGGAGAGACCCACAGGGTCCTAGAATGCACACAAGCCCACCCACAAGGGAGTTAGCACCAGAAAGTTCCAGTTTGCTTGGGGGAAGCAGCAGAAGGGACTGAGGTGCAACAGAGAGCAGAGCAAAGCGCCATTTTTTCCCCTCTCAGACCCGCCCCCACATACAGAGTTAAAACCCAGCGACTTAGGTTGCCCCGCCCTGGTGAACAGCTAAGGCTCTGCCCCTCATACGTAATAGGTATGAACAGAACAAAATATTATGGCTCAAGCAGAAAAACAGCTCAGAACCCCAGAGTCAATACTTCTAAATGACAAAGAGATAGCTAACCTATCAGATGCACAGTTCAAAATACTGGTGATCAGGATGCTCACAGCATTGGTTGATTTTAGTCACAAATTAGATGAACAAATGAAGGCTAAACTAAGTGAAATGAAGAGAAACACAGAGGAACCAATAGTGACTGGGAAGAAAACTGGGACTCAAATCAATGGAGTGGACCAGAAGTAAGAAAGAAACATTCAACCAGAACAGAATGAAGAAACAAGAATTTCTAAAAATGAGGAAAGGCTTAGGAACCTCCAGGACATCTTTAAGTGTTCCAGCATCCGAATTATCGGGGTACCAGAAGGGGAAGAAGAAGAGCAACAAGTGGCAAACTTATTTGAACAAATAATAAAGGAGAACTTCCCCAGTCTGGCAAAGGAAATATACTTCCAGGAAGTCCATGAAGCTCAGAGAGTCCCAAAGAAAGTGGGCCCAAGGAGGAACACACCAAGGCACATCAGAATTACATTACCCAAGATAAAAATGAAGGAGAGAATCCTAGAAGCAGCAAGAGATAAGGGGACAGTCACCTACAAAGGAGTTCCCATCAGACTGTCAGCTGATTTCTCAAAAGAGACCTTAAAGGCAAGAAGGGGGTGGAAAGAAGTATTCCAAGTCATGAAAGACAAAGACCTACAGCCAAAATTGCTCTATCCAGCAAAGCTTTCACTTAGAACAGAAGGGCATTTAAAGTGCTTCTCAGATAAGGTCAAGTTGGAGTTCATCATCACCAAGCCCTTATTTTATGAAATGTTAAAGGGACTTATCTAAGAAAAAGAAGATAAAAAACATGTATACTAAAATGACAGAAAACTCACAATTACTAACAACCACACCTAAAATAAAAACAAACTAAGGAAACAACTCCTAGAACAGGAGCAGAGACACAGAAATGGAGATTACATGGAAGGCTAGCAATAGGGGAGTGGGAAGAGGAGTGGGGGGGAAGGTACAGGGAGTAAGTAGCATAGATGGCAGGCAGAAAATAGACAGGGGGAGGGCAAGAATAGTATGGGAAATGTAAAAGCTAAAGAACTTAAGACACATGGCCATGAACTAAAGAGGGGGAATGTGGGAGGGAGAGGTGGTGGAGGGGAATGAAAGGGGGAAATGGGACAAGTGTAATAACATAATCAATAAAATATATTTTTAAAAATGAAATTAAATTAAAAATTTTTTAAAGTCTTGCACTTAAATGTGAAAAAACAAACCAACAAGAATCAAATGCATGACAAGTGAAGAAGAGGCAACAGATAATAGATGATTAATTATCAGTTCTGTATGGACCCAGAACTGATAACCAATGTTGCAGGTATTTTGATTAATTATTAGGAAATCTTTTCTAACAATTAGAGTTGTCCACCCCAGCTGGGTAGAACTCAATCAATTACAGCATTGTCCTGGTACACCAAGGTTGTGGGTTTGATTCCTGGTCAGGGCACACAGAAGTAACCAATGATCCATAAATAAGTGAAACAAACAAATCAATGTCTGTCTCTCTCTCTCACCTATTCTTCTCTCTCTCAAATCAGTAAATTAAAAAAAATACAGCCATCCAAACATGAACTGAGCTTCTTGACAAAGTTCCTCTTTAACAGTTTCAAACACAAGCTGAGCAACTAACTGACAAGAGTATTTTCAGTGTAGAATAATTGACTAATTTATGAAGTGTCTTCTAAATTGATTCTGGAAGCATATTATGTGTCTGAATTAATATAAATCCTGATAATACACAAGAAGATCTGGTCTCTGAACATGTTCATGTTTCCCCTAATTCCCAATAGTTATCCAATACTGTCACATTTATAGGGTTTCTTTAATGAGTACAATGGATAGGCCTTCCCATCCTCCACAAGTGGCTCGTGTTAGAAACTGAAGAATATCATAAGCATCTCTTCCTGACATCTGTTACCCTTAGAATAAAATCCAAATACCCCAGCCATATAAGACCCTCTATGATCTGACCCCTGCCTGCCTCTCCAATTTCATCTCCTTCCACTTTCCCCAAACTACTTCCTCTGTAGACCCTGTCAGGTTCATTCACACCTCAGTTCCTTTCCACTTCTATTCCCTCTGCTTGGAATACTCTTAACACAACTCACTGGCCACTCTTTGGCCCTTCATGTTATACCTCAAGTCCTCTTCTCAGCAGATCATCCCTGACCACCCCACAAAGGTTTCCAGATCTTACTGTTTGTACCATTACCTTCTTTAGTTTTCTTACTAATTCTTTTCACCGTCAGAAATTATATTTTTATACAACATGAAGCAATCTCACAAACATAATTCTAAGAAAAGATAGACACCATAAAATAGATTTAGTTCCACTTATGAAGGCCTCTTAAATAGGTAAAACTAATCTGTGGAGGTAGAAATCAGGAAAGAGACTATTAGGAGAAAATGCCATGAATGTTCTGTTTCTTGACTTGAGTGGTGATAAAAGATGTTTACTTTATGATAAATCAAGTTACAACTTATGATCTGTGTACAGATCTGTGTATTATCTTGTACATGTTATAACCCAATAAAAAGGTATACAAGGAAATTACCTTTTTTTGTCAACTAGAATATAAATATGGTCCATGCAAGCAGGGAGGAACCCTCCAGTCCCGCCTGTTGCTTTGTTCCCTGCACTTATGAGGAGGTTGACAGAAAGCAGGTACTCACAAAGTACAGGCTGACACCACCACCACCCTGCATCCCACAGACTCACCATGGTTCAATTTAAGATTTTCTTTTTTTAAGATTTTATTTATAGGGAGGGGAAGGGAGTGAGAAAGACAGGGAGAGAAACATTGATGTCCAAGAGATATGTGAATAGATTGCCTTTTGAAGGCCCCTCAACTGGGGACACAGCCTGAAACCCAGGCATGTGCCCTGACTGGGAATCAAACTGGCGACCTTTGGATTGACAGGCCGGCACTCAATCCACTGAGTCACACCAGCCGGGGCTTGACTTAGGATTTTCAACACGACCACAGTGAGAAACCTATAAGCATTCAGTAGAAACCATACTAGAATTTTGAATTTCTATCTTTTCTTAGTCTAGTGACATGTTCCACAATTCTCTGATGCTGGGCAGCAACGGCCACCCCACCGGCAGACCCCTGTCAGCCGCAACATCACAGACAGTCAACCCATACTCCACAGTGCACTACTGTATTGCTGGCGTTTTTTGGATTGTTTTCACATTCCATGTGTCTACAAAACCACTTCTATGTCTCTTGCTTCTAGTGAAAACGGGAGGACAATTATTCTTGAGATGAAACTCAACATAGTTGTCCTACTTTTTAGCCTAATATAAGTGTTCTGAGCAAGTCTGAGGTAGGCTAGGCTATCACATGGGGTGGTTAAGGAGTATTAAACGTATTTCAACAAAAGATGGGTTTATCTGGATCTAACCTCATCCTGTAGGAGGAGGACCTGTATTTGCTGGTGATCTTCTCGTGTGAAATGGGAAGGTACCTGGTTTTACTGAGTCCTTAATAGTTAAAGACATTATGTGAAACTCCTCTTCTTGTACAGTAAAAGGGTTCTTCTTTATTAACTTTTCCATCTGTAAAGCAAAATACTGTAACTTTCAAACCCATCCACAGAGCCAGGAAATTGCCATGCGGGCGGCTGAGTGTTCTGTCCTGCTTAGTTAGCCCTGACAGCGCGGCTCGATGTCAGAAAAGCAGGCCGCCCACTTCCCAGGGCCGAGTCTGTTCCTTCTAGTCTGAAAGTTCCTTCCCCTAAGGTGGACACACCACCCAGGGAGTGCTGCTATTCTAGGTGAGCACATCTCGCAAAAGGAACCCCACCCCCCCACCCCCGCCCCCCCCCCCCCGCACCACCCCCTCCACCTTGCTCCAGCGGGCCAGACCCTAAGAACCTCAGGAACAGGGGGCCAAGCCGCTCCAGCGAAGGAGCCTCCCCACTGTCATATCACGGCTTCCCCCACCCCACACTCAACGAAGCCACAAGCTGGGCTGCGGAAGCCTGGATGCTGTCTCTCTGTGACGAGCAGCTAGGAGCTGAACGGCCAGCGGCGCGCCGCTGGGCGCAGGAAAGCGACGTGTCGCGAGTCCCCAGCCCCTCCCCACCGTAACCAGGCGGTCGGGAACCCCAGGCCAGGATCCCTACCTCGCCGCCCACCGCAAGTTGAGACTCGCGCCTGCCACGAGATCCAAGACAGCGCCTGCGCGCTCGCCCCCGAGGCGCAGTGCCCCTCCCGTATTCCGTCTCCGCGGGAGCGAGCCCGTTCAGCGTGAGGGGAGGCGGGGCGGGGAAAAGACTTGGTGAGGAGGTGGCAGATTTAAGAGGCGTGGCCCGAGGGGCAGGAACCCGAGAGGCCTGCGATCCCGGGTTACGCTTGGGGCAGGTGGAAAGCCCCTTGCTCTTCTTTCCTGGGATCGCGGCCAAAGCCTGCTGCTCAGTCCACGAATTCCTGCCAAGGGCGCGTCCTGGCTCGCTTCACAGAGTGGAGAGCCCTTAGCTGGTTCTCATCAGCAGTAGGTCTTCCGGGCCTGTGTCCTCGAGAAATGAAAAAGCCAATCTGCATCACTTTCTTCAAGTTACCTGCCTGTGAAGAAGAATGTATTAAGGCGAGGAAGGCACTTCAAGTAAGAAACGCTATTGGACATCACACCGTTTTCGAGAACCTGAGGGTTACGCAAAAGAACAGTCCCATCCTCCAGTAGCCACTGCACGTTCCTCATCAGGCAGCTTTTCCAAACTGCCTGTCTGCCAAAAACAACTACATTTCCTCCTTGTTCAGAGAGTGGTCTTTTCCCTCCCTTCTGAATCCGGCCATTCTGTATAAGCACACCCCTCTAATTTGTAATCGGTCAGTATCAGCAAATATCTGGCTCTGGCTTTATACTATGCAGGTCCAAAAAACTCTGGATCTTGTTTCTTCGCTAGGTAAACATCCAGATATAAAGTTTTATCCTATATTTAAAAGACCATCAGCATTGGAAATACAGGCAAATATGGCCAAGACTCCGCCCTCAAGATCTTTAATTCCTTTGGGAAAGACATTTTCATAAAAGGGTAGAAAGCAACAGAAGGGAGTATATGCTAAATTCAGATTATTGGTATACACATTAAGCACTGTAGGAGTTCAGAGAAAAGGGTCGACTGAAAAATAAAACTATCAGGAAATGCTCTCCCTGGAGGAGTCGGCTCAGTTTTGAAGAAAAGCCTGGGCTTACATGAGCCAAAAGGATGGGAATAGGACCTTAGACAAAAAAAAATGGTTAAAGCCAAATTGGTGGCAGCTGAAAAGTGCAAAACACTTCCTCCAGCTTACATGATAGGTGATGAAGCTGCAAAGGAGTAATTATGGAGAGCCTTGAATACCAGGCTGTGGTGTTTGGAATGTGTTCAATGATCAGTAAGAGGCCATTAAATTACTTTTAGCCAGAGGTCAAGTGCATTGTAAAGTGTTAGAGAAAATTTAAGGTGATTATGGGTAAGATGAATCAGAGGAAGAGGTAAAAATTATCATGGTAGTCACCATCTGATTAGACAAAGGCCTGAACTGAGATGGCAATGCAAGAGGAAGAATGTACAAGTCTTGGTAACATATTAGATACGCAGAAAAAGTGAAACAAATGAGGGAAAAATCAAGAAGGGTTCCCAAGATTTCAAGTCTGAATTACAAGAAATCTGAAAGACCTAGGGAATCCTAGAGGAGAAGCTGGCTTGGAGGGAAAGATACACACTGTATTCATTTGAGGTGACATCAAGACAACCAAGTAGTGCCCTGGCTGGTGTAGCTCAGTGGATTGAGTGTGGGCCTGTGAAGCAAAGGATCGTGGTTCAATTCCCAGTCAGGGCACTTGCCTGGGTTGCAAGCCAGTTCCCAGTGGGGGACATGTGAGAGGCAACCACACATTGATACTTCTCTCCCTCTCTCCTTCCCTTCCCCTCTCTCTGAAAATAAATAAATAAAATGTTAAAAAAAAAAAAGACAACCAAGTAGTAATATTGAGGCACCAGTTATGAGTCAGACACTAGCAAGGAAGTTGAGACTGAATGGGACTGAAGATATATGAAAAGTTCATTTCGGAAGAATGAGGGATACGATATAGTAGCAGAATAGACACCCATACTTTAGTAAACACTTGTTTAAGGTGAAGAAGGAAAAAGGCAAGTTGATGAAGAATATTAAATGATTATAATTGTAGGGAAAAATCCAGTACATTGCAAGATTTAATCATCTTGTGAACAAGAACTATGTTTGGCATGCCAAAAATTACGTTTTATTGAATCTAACTGGCTCCACCAATAGTAAGGGTCACCAGTATTTCATGTACCACTAAGAAAGAAGAAAATATGTTACCACTTAAACTAGTTATAATTATAAAACATAAATTTCTATGATATAGAAATATTAATATGTGAAAAGTATACAACTTCACATGATGAAAATTGGTATCAATCTCTCCTTTTTGACACAGTATTAACAGTCAGTGCTTAAAATGCTCATTGAGCCCTGGCTGGTATAGCTCAGTGGATTGAGCGTGGGCCTGTGAACCAAAGGGTCACCGGTTCAATTCCCAGTCAGGGCACATGCCTGAGTTGTGGTTAAGGTCCCCGGGGGGGGGGGGGGTGTGAGAGGCAACCACACTTTAATGTTTCTGTCCCTCTCTTTCTCCTTCCCTTCTCCTTTCTCTAAAAAATAAATAAATAAAAATGAAATAAATGTTCATTGAATAAAAAATAGAGGGGATTTCAAAACCTCTAATTCATAGCTAAACTGCCCCATCTCTGCATCTACATACCTACTCCTGCTCTTTTCTTCCAGTAGGTACTATCACCTCTCAATGTCCAGTGCCTATCCATAACACATACTTGGGAAATGCATTTTGAATGAGGTCATTAGGGTAGGCCCTAATCCAATATGACTACCAACCTTATAAGAAAAGGAAAATTGTACCTAGACCTGTCTATGCACAGAAGAAAGACCATATGAAGAAACGGAGAAGATAGCTGCGTACAAGCCAGGGAAAGAGGTCTCAGAAGAACCCAACCTTGTCCATATCTTGAGCTCAGACTTCTAGCCTCCAGATGTATGAGAATACAAATTTCTGTTGTTTAAGCCACCCAGGCACTTTGTATGACAGCCCTAACAAATGCATACCTTATCAAAGATATGTACTTATTGCCAATAAATACATAATGTGCTAGTCAAACTTCCTCATGCAAATCATAATTTTTTGGTAGTTTCTAGTCCCTCCCCTAGAGCATTTGCACCCACTAACAGAATAAGGCTTTTTCTATATCAGGCCCAGGGCTCCCCTGATTCTAGGTGAAAAACCATTCATCCGATTATAGCTGTTTGAAATAGAATCCCTTTTCCTGTCTGTACATCTTCATCAGTTGATCCCTGTATGTCATTTTCCATCCTTCTGAAATCTCCCAAGTTTCATCACACCCTCACCCTGACCAGAAACTGCATCTTCCCTTTAAATAGCATAGAGTTAGAGTTCACCTCAGCATTTCCAAATTTCAATATAACCACTAATGAAACAGTAGTCTCCTTTTTTTAAAGATTTTATTTATTTATCTTAGAGGGGAAGGGAAGGAGGGGGAGAGAGAGAGAGAGAGAGAGAGAGAAAGAGAAATGTCAATGTATGGTTGCCTCTCATTCATCCCCTGCCGAGAACCGGGAACGGGGAACTGGCCTGCAACCCAGGCATGGGCCCTGACTGGGAATCGAACCGAGATCGTGTGGTTCGCAGGCCTGCGCTCAATCCACTGAGCTACACCAGCCAGGGCTGAAATGGTAGTCTCTTCTATATACTAAAGTCTTTCATATCCAATTTATTTGATGCTCACAATAATACAGAGAATGAGTGATGGAGCAGGTATTATCCCCTTCTGACATACAAGAAAAGTTGAATGCAACATTTCTCAAAGTATATCCCACAGAATGAACTTTCATTCGGTGAAAGAACTATTGCAAAAAAATAATAAGTATGAGGACACTCTCTAAATGCAGAGACAAGTTTGAAAACAATGTATTCCACAAATCAAAAAAAGGATTCCTTACTCCAGGTTTTCTTAGCACCTTTTATGTGTTTCATACATCATGATTCTCCAAGAGAATGTGGTCATTCCTTGAACAGCACAGGTTTGAACTGTGTGGGCCCATTTATATGTGGACTTTTTCCCAATAAATACCTGTGCTGTTTTTGATTTATGATTGGGAGTCTGTGGACACAAAGACCCGACTGTATGCATTGATCTATGCCATTTTACATAGCATCCTGGGATTTTAGTGTCCATGAGGGTGGGGAGTCCTGGAACCAAGTCTCTGTGGGTACTGAGGGACAACTGAATTTTGGGAGAGTCAAAAGTTATATGCAGATTTTAATTCTCGGGAGTTAGGTGCCCCTACCTACAAAGTTGTTCAACAATCAACTGTATAGAATTTTCAAGCTTACTTGACCATGCAATCTTGTCCCCACACACTTCCTCACCTCCGACTTCCCACTCTGTGGAGTGGCCCCTGAAACACTGTTGGAAATGCTGGTTGGAAACATTGTGTGATTTCCCTAAGAGATACAGCAAATAAATGTCAGCACTATGATTGAACACAGACTTTAGTGACTTTCATTCATTTTCAGGTCTATGTAAAAATTCAAAAGTGTAGAAATTGCACACAAAAGGACATTTACATGATAACTTGTTAGTATGACTATGAATTTTTTAAAATTACTTATAAAAGAAAATTAAATGGAAAAAATAAATCCCTAAAAATCAGAAATAAAATGAAACAAAAGAACTTTAGTGTGTATCTCATTGGTGGCTCAATACACAAAGAAGAACTGTTCCAAGCAACTTTAAAACAGTAATTTGATGGTAGATCCCCAATAGGATACACCCTAAAAAATATCTGTTTAAAAAATGAAGAAAATAATTTTGGAATCACATTATTCATATTAGGATTAGTATTGCTGTTCTAAGACCACTGTATATGTAAAATAGGATAAAGAAAATAAAGATTTAAGTGATATTCAAATCCTATCATCCCTGGTGTTTTGATATAAGAATTCTTGGTATGGGAAAAATGAGTTAAAGGTGTAAAATAGAAGTTAAATATCAGTATGCTATTTTTTATTTTATTGAACTATTGAAAGGAAGACAGAAGCAGAAGAAGGGGAAGAGAGAGAAAGCAGGGAATAGAAGAAGGAAAAAAAGAAGGGAGGTTGGGACGGAGAAAAGTGGGAGGGAATAAAAAGAAAACATATTTCCTAGCTCTTTTTACTGAAAGAACTAAAAACAAAGACCAACTTAACAATGAGCATCCTTAGCACACAGATTGTGGTCTTGAAATACTATTCCTATTAAAAGGAACCAAGGTTCCTTGTAAAAAATAGCTAATTACAGGTTGAAAAACAAATGTACAAAAATAAACCTGGCTCTGGCTGGTGTGGCTCAGTGGATTGAGTGCCAGCCTGTGAAGCAAGGGGTCACCAGTTCAATTCCCAGTCAGGACACATGCCTGGGTTGTGGGCCAGTTCCTTAGTGGGGGGCGTGTGAGAGGCAACCATACATTGATGTTTCCCTCCCTCTCTTTCTCCCTCCCTTTCTTTCTAAAATAAATAAATAAAATCTTAAAAACTAATAAATCTGGAACATTTTGTTATATCAGACATCAGGGAAACTATCAAAGACCACTAGGGTCAATGTCAAAAAGACTTGGGAGCCAATTTGAAGAGACTCCCACTGGCCATAGAAATGACACACTGAGCATCAGTAAGCATAAGAACCACAGTGGATTGAAACACATCAAGTGTGAATTGTCTGTTGCATTCTTGAGCTCATAATGATACTTCAAAAAAAAAGAAAGGTCACCAATAGAGGAAGCAAGTAAACTACTCTTTATTTTGCAGTCTGTAAATAAAGAAAAATAAATCAAACAGTTATTCTGCCTTTGTTGTATAAATTACTCCACTCAGTAGCCAAATGTAGTTGACACAGGAAAGATCCTCTATAGAGTATTTCAGCTGCCCTTCCCTTCCCACTCCCCCTTGCCCTTCCTCTTTGCCTTCCTTTTCCTCTCCTTCTCTTTTATACACACAAATGTACACCTGCAGCCCCCCCGATTTCAAACCACCAAACAGCCTTATCTATAGATGACAGAAATTGCTTTTGAGGCCTCAAAAACCAACCTCCTATTTGAATAGGACCAAAGTGAAATCAACCTACATTGCATTGTTATCTGCTGTGAATAAAGTGATTTAAAGTTCTTTACTGCTTAAATAAAGCTAATCAGGACTTCTGGCCAAGATGGAGGAATAGGTGGAAACAGTGTGCCTCCTCCACAACCAAGTTTAAAGACAACAAAATTTTAGTAACAAAAATGCAGCCAAGACACAGAAAATTGAACTGTACAGAAGTCCGACAACAACGAACCATTCAGCCAGATGGGTAAGGGGGGCAGAGCCAGCAGTGGAGCAGGGTCACAGAAAAGATGGCCGGACTGACCCAGGCGCACAGGTGGCCGTTGGTGGATCCCAGGTGTGGGGTGGCAACAGGTAGACCCAGTGAGGGCACAAAGCGGCTGGCTGACCAGGTCACACATTCGCACGCAGATAAACCAGGTGAAGGAGCAAGCAGTGAGACAGACCACTCAGGCTAGGGCCCCAGGGAAGGGAATTAGAGCCTGAAAGCACCAATTGGAAAAACTTTTGGGGTCGAGGTGCAGGGAGAAGCTCCCAGGCTCACAGAGGGTTCGTTGGAGAGATCCACAGGGTCCTGGAGGGTGCACAGGCCCACATACCTGAGAACCAGCACCAGAGGGGCCCAATTTGCTTGTGGGAAGCAGCAAAGGGGACTGAAATCCAAGAGAGAGAAGAACAAACGCCATTGCCCCTTTCTGAACCCGCCCCAACATGCAGCGTCACAACCCAGCGACTGAGTTGCCCTGCCCTGGTGAACACCCAGGGCTCCACTCCTCCTACGTAACAGGCACGAACAGTCCAAAATATTATGGCTCAAGAAGAACTCAAAGCCCCAGAGCCAATAACTCTAAGCCAAAAAGAAATAGCGAACCTCTCAGAGGCACAGTTCAAAGCACTGGTGATCAGGATGCTCACAGAACTGGTTGATTTTGGTCACAAATTAGAGGAACAAATGCAGGCTAAACTAATTGAAATGAAGGGAAATGCACAGGAAACCAATAGTGATGGAAAGGAAACTGGGACTCAAATCAAGGGAGTGGACCAGAAGGAAGAAAAAAATGACCAAAGAGAAAAGAATGAAGAAACAAGAATCTAAAAAAATGAGGAGAGGCTTAGGAACCTCCAGGACATCTTTAAACATTCCAACATCCGAATTATAGGGGTACCAGAAGGGGAAGAGGAAGAGAGACAAGTGGAAAACATATTTGAACAAATAATAAAGGAGAACTTCCCCAGTCTGGCAAAGGAAATAGACTTCCAGGAAATCCAGGAAGCTCAGAGAGTGCCAAAGAAGTTGGACCCAAGAAGGAACACACCAAGGCACATCATAATTACATTACCCAAGATTAAAATGAAGGAGAGAATCCTAGAAGCAGCAAGGGATAAGGGGACAGTCACCTACAAAGGAGTACCCATCAGACTGTCAGCAGATTTCTCAAAAGAGACCTTACAGGCAAGAAGGGGCTGGAAAGAAGTATTCCAAGTCATGAAATCCAAAGACCTACAGCCAAGATTGCTTTATCCAGCAAAG